>NC_064307.1:53195886-53444591 GCF_023373825.1 Bactrocera dorsalis
TTGAACTTCAAGCACACATACTTCCCTTTAACTGTGTTAGATAGTTTTAAATTCTTTTTGATCCTTTCTCTTTCCAGTACACAAATCAAGACATAATTATTGTCTGTTCAAGCCCCTAGTTATGGAATATTTGGACCTCAGTATCAGAGAGCTGCAACGATCACAATTTTTTCAATCATACCCGATCATTGACTCAGATTTTTTGTGACGGAAAACTTTGCTTCAACAAAAATGAATGATCGTAAGCGAGCGTGCTCGAAGCGAACAATCAGTTTCAATCACTCTTGCTTGTTTCGTCATGATTTTTCTCGATCGAAAGCCTTGTGTGAGCAGCAAAGAATGTTCGAGAATGCTGCTTGCATTCCGATCGATCACAATCATACCGTTTGGTCATACCGGTTGGTTCCTGCCAGCAGCGCAGTCGCTGAGCGTTCTTTTTCTTTAGCTTGAAATATTATAACTGAAAAAAGAAATAGGCTCGGACCATGTTCAGTTGAAAGCTTATTTTTTTTAAATTTATTTTATACAAGTTTTAGCGATTAAGATTGAAACCAAAAAATAAACCTTTTTTTAATTTTAAGTTTTTGTGGATCTCAATGAAGAAGTGATTAAAATTAGAAATTTGTGTTCCCTAAGCATTACCATTGTTTATTAATTTTAAGCATTAATTGAATTTTAGTTTTAAGCGTTAAAAATGAAGAAATATATGCAGTAATGTTTTGGATTTTATGCATCGCAACTTGTTTCCGTTAAAACACACAAATATGTACATACAAACTATGTATGTATATACATATTCGCAGGGCAATCCTCGATCTGATTGGTCTAATCACAATCAATTCAAACGCAACTTAATCGATGTCTGAGTTTTCGTACATCGTTGGACTTGATCGTCTTTTTCTGTACAATCATTTCCAATCATCATACCGGAACCAACCAATCAGTTTCAATCAGTAAGCAGAGCAATCCAATCAACTGATTGAACTCCTTCGTTTTGAGCACGAAACTCGATCGAACAATTTTGTTGCGAACCGCTGTGCTGAGTTGTGACCGTTTTGAGCGAGGCTGATCAAACCGGATCGATCATACTCAATGCAGGTCTCTGCTCAGTATCTATAGTTAACTTTTGATCGAAAATATCGGTGAAAGTTTAGAGTCAGCTATGTAGTTATGAGATATACAATTGAAATTAAAAAGAATTCTTTCCTGACAATAACAATTCTGTGTTTTAAAAATGGGTTGAATTGGGTCAATATTTCCCTTATACAAGGTGCGTTCCAAAGTAAACAGGACTTTTAGAATCTAGCGCCCCTGGTAGCGCCATCTATATGGCGACTGGTGTGTTAGAATCTGCTATCTTTATCGATTGTCCAGTGAGAATTTCATGACATTTCATTGATTGGAAGTGAAGTTATTGCGTTTTAAGAGTCAGTATGTTTGTGTTATCGGTGCGAAAATGAGCTTCGAACAAAGAGCCAACATTACATTTTTTTTTTAAATTGGTAAAACTTTTACTGAAACGTTTTAATTGATGAAACAAGTTGATGGTGATTATTGCCTATCCCGTAGCAGAGTGACCGAGTGGTTTCAACGATTTCAAAGTGATCGTGAGGACATAAATGACGATCAACATGTGGGCCAATCGAAATCCGTGACCACTGGAAATTCCATCGAAACTGTGAGTGATTTCATCAAAAATCAGCCGAAATCGTCATTGAAATTCATGGAAATGGAATTGAACATCTCCAAAACATCGATTTATCGTATTTTGACCAAACATTTTAGCTTACGAAAGGTGTGTGCCCGGTTTGTTCCGCACAAATTGACTGACGACCAAAAATTGCTCAGAATCCAACATTCGAGGGACATCTTGTGACCGATTATTTGACCAAAAATCACATTTTAACCATTAACCATACCCCGTATTCACCTGATATGGCACCGTGCGACTTCTCCCTTTTCGAAAAAATGCATTTGCTCATGAAAGGAAAGCGTTATGCAGGCGTAGAGGCCATTCAAAAGGCTTGCACCGGCATACTGGCGGCCATCCCGGCCAAATCCCAAATCTTATGCCAAATTTGTCGGCCAGTGTATGAGTTATATAGAGTACTAGCTGACCCCGTTATGTGTTTTGAAATGAAAAGAAAGTTCAATTTACATTGAGTTGAAAATCATCTTTTTCCCGATTTTTCTACATTTTTTTAATGTAGCGCAGCTTGATAAACAAAATGTTTGGTTTCTTTTCTGGTGCGTAAATATACAAAGAAGATGAGTTTCCAACTCGTGAATACACCACGTATATCTGGCCGTGTGAAAAACATAGCATTTCCAGATTTATTCCACACTCTTCTAGCTACTATCCTTGTGACCTGTTGATTGTCATCGCAAATGCAATTTTCACTGGGAACTGAAAACGTTTGAACTGAAATGGTTGTCCCCTTGTATTTGATAACTGCGTCGCAATCAGTCGGGCTCCATTACACAATTTCGGCGCATGAAGATTGTGAAACATAATAATGACAGATCCAAATTTGAGACGCAAATGATGCTACGGCATACCAAGCCTCTCCAAAAAATTTAGAAATTCCTTCGTCTTCTTTGTCTAGACGATAGATTGCTTTGTATGAGCGCAAACCTCCCGGAATTTGACTTTGAATCTTCCAGTTTAAGTCACAAACATCGGTATTTTTGGCAGCTAAAATTCCGTGTTCACGTAAGTAATCGCAGTTACGATAATTTGGCCAATGTTCGGATAATCATTCGTGATGAGTTCATCTTTCGTTGAAGTGAATTGACAAAAAGCAGGTGAAATTGATATCAAACCACTGGACGTATCTACCGAAATAGCCCCTTTCCATTCTTAGCGAATATAATGTAAAATGTCATCGGCAATACCATTTTTTTCGTATCCCATAATTGGCACGAACTTAAAGGCTGATATGTCGAAATGATCTTCGCGAAAAGTATGCGAACTTCAGAGGCATGCGAAGTAGCTATCGCATTGTCCATCGTTTGTTTCCAGTGCAAATTCTGGCATGCTCCTCAAAAAGTTGCACATACAGTATCATTCACAATACGCAATTATTTAAATGAAGTTGAACCGCGAGACGCACAACAGTCGGAAAACTTTCATGAATTGCAAAAGTAAATATCCCACAAAACGCTTTATACTTGCTAATATCATCTCGTTCAAGGCCAATAACCGCCATGTTGCTTTCTTTGGTAACGTATTTGCAAACGTATTTGATCAATTTCACAAAACTGCAATATTCAACATTGACATGAGTTTTTACTGGGAATTAGATAACAATGGCGAATATGGTACGATCCATGTGTTGCCGGCTTTGATATTCACTCCTCTAACTTGAATCCCAAATATTCTGCCATCGTCGTCTGGTGAGCTACGCCGATAGAGTAGATATCCATCATTTCCAGTTTGCGTTTCCGAAAGAAAAGCACGTGGATAGTGTTTCGTGCATTTATTGTCAGACATACAAACCAAAGTGGGATTGTGATGTCGTCAAGGTCCATGAACCATATTGGTTTTCACCACTTCGTATAATTCTGGATCTATCTCGGGATCAGGAATTTCCGCAGAAATGATTTCATCACTTTGGTCTGGTGTAACTACCATCCACCATCCAAAGAAGAATGTGTGCGTGCGACAAACCTCTTTTTTGCTACTCAACAGAATACAACTAGCATCTAACAGCACCATATATACCATACGTTGCTTCAAGATAAAGTCCATCAAACATCGTAGCTGTTGTTTGAAAAGTCGTGCTGTAATATCATGATGATCGCTTGCTGATTGACACACTAATGTATGTTATCGCATCCTGGTAATATTTCTAGTCTTGCCTTGCCTTGGCCTGCCATACGTTGATGGCAAAGAGAACGCCAACCGCTATTAGCGCGATCTCTTAGTGGCTTATTAACAAATTTCAATCTGTAATTGATCACTTTGCGTGAAACACACATAAAGTTTTCACTGAATAATTTTCAATAATTCTTCTTTTGAATAGCCGGAATAAAAAAGCAAGCGACCGAAATTGAACGATTCAAATAATTTACAAATCAAAATATTGAAAAACAAAACAAACAAAAATTGGGAAAAATAAAAAAAGGTTACTTTTTGGAATTGTCTAATTTTCCGACTTTTCCTCATGGAAAGTATAAAGTATTTTTAGTTCTAAACCTTCCCCGATCTACAACGAACAACTTCTGAAAATGTCATCAAAATTAGTTTAGCCGTTCTCTTAGAGTTACTAACAAACAAATTCATTTTTATATAACGTTTGTTTGGAAAAAAGAAAAGTGCTGTTTTAAGGGGTTTTCCGGCAATTATTCGAATTTTTCTCGCCGTAAAAACCATCCTTGAACCTCAACGAACATTTGAAAAAAGAATTGGCCAAATTGGTCTAGGCGTTGTTGAGTTATGCGCTTAGCAACACATTTTGCTACTCATTCTTATATATCGCTCATTTGCTGCAAGACCGGCATAAATCAAAAAACGTGATTTTTGAGTTAATGCTGCAGAATTTTTCGTTATATCATACTTCATGTTGAGTGAAAAATTCATATGAATACCTCTTATATGCTCCGCTTGAGAAGAGTTGTAAGGTTGGAGTCACCGTGTAAGGTTGTAGTCAGTTGAAAACTTTAAACGCGTTTTCTGGAGAATCGATTTTTTTGACTTATACCGGTCTTGCAGCAAATGAGCGATAAGTAATAAGTTATCAAAAAAGTCTTGCGGTATTTCATAAAATTGGTTACAATAAATATGCGCCGTTTTGTTCGATGACGCGTTCCCAACGAGATGCCAACTTCATAATGCCCCTCTCATAGAAGCTCGCTTCCCTATTGGCAAAAAACACGGAGAGCCAATTTTCGTAGGACTCTCTTGTGGCCAACTTCAGACTACCAAACGCGTTCGCCATGGACAGAAACAGATGGTAATCACTTGGTGCGAGATCCGGACTATACGGTGGATGCAAAGAACCTCCCATCCGAGCTCCCGGAGCTTCTGGCGCGTCACTAAAGATGTGTGTGGCCTGGCGTTGTCCTGATGGAAGACAATTCGGCCTCTGTTGATCAAAGATGGCCTCTTCTGCATGAGTGCTGCCTTCAAGCGGTCCAGTTGTTGGCAGTACAGGTCCGAATTGAGCGTTTGGTCATAAGGGTGCAGCTCATAGTGGATTATTTCCTGCCAATCCCACCAAACATACAGAAGAACCTTCCTGGCCGTCAATCCAGGCTTGGCCACCGTCTGGGCCGCTTCACCGCTTTTCGACCACGACCATTTGCGCCTTACCGCTTATCGTAAGTGAACCACTTTTCATCGCCAGTCACCATACGCTTCAAAAACAGGTCGATTTTGTTGCGATTCAGAAGCGATTCGCATGCGTCGATATGGTCAAAGATGTTTTTTGCGTCAATTCGTGTGGCACCCATACATCGAGCTTCTTAGTGACTCCAAGCTTCTTCAAATGGTTTATAACGGTTTGATGACTCATGCCCAGCGCATGACCGATGCTACGGCTACTACTATGTCGGTCTCTTTCGACCAAACCAGCGATTTTCGACGACAGGTCTTCCGGAGTGTGGCGCATCTTTGACCACCTCTACACCAGAACGAAAACGTTGAAACCATCGTTGTGCGGTGGAAATGGAAACTGTATCGGGTCCATAAACTGCACAAATTTTATTG
Organism: Bactrocera dorsalis; assembly: GCF_023373825.1. Lineage (NCBI taxonomy): Eukaryota > Metazoa > Arthropoda > Insecta > Diptera > Tephritidae > Bactrocera > Bactrocera dorsalis. Next base: position 53,201,597 of record NC_064307.1, read on the forward strand.
GCCGTTTGAGATGCATTTTTGCCTTTATCGTAGTAGTACTGTAAAATATGCCGTATTTTCTCTTTTGTTTGCTCCATGTTTGCGACGCTATAACTCACGAACGACTTAAAAGAAACGACAATCAATCAAAAACGTGTTAGCGCGTGAAATGAGGTATAGCACGACCTGATTCGACGAATAAAACTAGAACAACCGCGCCGTTAGTTCTGCTTTCTCCAGGATGGATAAGGAAGCGAAGCAAATGGGTCTTGTTGTAAACGAGGGCAAGACGAATTATCTCGTCATCAAACAAACAGTCGTCCCACTAGCGACTAAGCTCCCACGTCACTGTTTACAGTCATAACTTCTAGATAAGATAAGATAGACGATATTGGAACCACTATTAACACCAACCCTCGAAATCCGTGCTACTTTGTACTGAGTAAGCAATTGAGAAGTAAAGTCCGCTCTCGACGAACGAAAACAAAACTCTATAAGTCACTCATTATTCCCGTCCTGTTATATGGTGCAGAGCCATGGACGATGACATCTGCAGAGTCGATGTTACGAGTTTTCGAGAAAAAGGTTCTGCGGAAGATTTATGGACCATTGGCCACGGCTAATACCGCTTTCGATGAAACGATGAGCTGTATGAGATATACGACGGCATTGACATAATTCACCGAATTAAAATACAGCGGATATGCTGGCTAGGTCATATCGTCCGAATGAACGAAAACACTTCAGCTCTGAAAGTATTCGACACAGTACCCGCCAGGGGAAGAAGAACCACTCCGTTGGAAAGGCCAGGTGGAGAAAGACCTGGCTTCGCTTCGAATCTCCAATTGGCTCCACATAGCAAAAAACAAAACGACTGGCGCGCTGTTGTTAACTCGGCTCTAACCGCGTAAGCGTTGTCTACGTCAGTAAAGAAGAAGAAAAAGGCAAACCAAGTGACGTACATGCAACATTATGTGATAACAAAATACATACATATACTCCATTTCCAATAATGCTCTATCGATCTAACCACTACACTACAACCATCTCTAACGAAATCTTCGCATCAGTGCTTATGCAGGAGCATTTAAGGCATAAATAATTGCAAACAGATTACGTATTTGTTTTGCTGAATTCAATGTCTCAACTTCATTCAGACAATCTCTCCACTCATTATCGTTGGACCCAATTCTTCTATCAACATCCTTCGATAAATGTGCTATGAACAATTCCATTGTATGTAGGAACATCTTCTTATGATTTTGTTTACATGCAACAAAAGCAATCTTAAATGGAACAACTCGATTTCTTTTTCTTTTCTCCTTATACAGAATAGCGTCAAAACGTACTAATGTATACAACGGTGTTAAGTGTGACGCGTAAAGGAGAAATAACATCGACCAATGAAAACGCCCCACCGCGCTTGTAGTTAATGTTGTCATTAATTTTGAGGCATCAATTTTTACCTGTGTTTCCGTCAACTTTTATGCGAAAAAAGAACATTGTACACGTCTTCTCCTTTCCAACGGTATAACGTGAAAAATGGGAACTCAAACTTTTTTGTTAACGTAATTATTGGGTAGTTTTTTCTAGATGTCTTGGTGCTACCAATTACATTGTATCATACTATATATTGTTGGAAAAGCTGCATTTTAAGCTTCATTTACCCAAAATTCAAATTCGGGGAAGTTGAAAAAAAGTTACAGCTATTCAAAAATGGGTGACAATAATGAAGAAATTCGCTATATTTTGAAATTTTGGTTTAAAAAAGGGAAGAATGCCACGCAAACTATTAATGAAATTTGTGGACGATTTACCCTGACGGAAAAATGTCTCTAGCGGAAAAAGGCAAAAGTTGTTCTATTATTTTTGCATATATCGACTTCTCTTCGTAGCAAAAAGTGCTAAAGCAATTAATTACGACTATAGAGCATTGTTTGCCTATTCAGAGGGAAAATAACAAGAATGAATTGAACGAATATTTATTTGCAAATGTTTTTCGTATCACCCAGGGACTGTTGGAAACTTTCTATGTTTGTGTGTGTGAGTGTATACTTTCGATGAAAATTTAATCAAAACAAAATGTAGAAACAAATTAGCTATTAAAGCATGCGCCGCTGTGATTCAAATTTACGACTTTATTCGATGTGTTCTGTTAATGATTGAAATATAAAATGATATCTGAACTTCCAAGAAAAATCTATCAAATTATATGATTCAATTCTTCTGACACATTTATAATTAACACCACATTTTTATTACGTCCAGTTATTTTTGTGAACACAGATAAACTAGGTTTGGTATCATTGTATTTTTAATTAAACTGTTATTTTTTATAATAAAAATTAGCATATACATTGTATTAAAACTGCATCTCTATAGTATTATGAAAATATTATGCACTTTTGTAGCTAAATGTTGCGTCATAAACATCATTTTTATAGCCTATTTCTTACAAATACATTTACAATAATATGCTTTTTTTGCTTTCGTCACAATCTTTATAATATTCATAATCATTGATTATCTCCTTTTTTATATTAAAACACATTTATATAAATATGCAGGTTATCTACACTTCTTTCAATAACTTTTCCGTATAGCACCTTGGTATCACGTTCTTTATACATAATTTATTTTATTCTTTCTTAAAACTTCATCAATATTGTTTTAACACCTAATAAATTTCGAACGCTGTCGTTGTATTTAATTAAAACAACTTTTGAAGCGCAAATGTTTATTTTTTCCCCAGCGCACAAAAGTTGCAAACACGTTGCTTTTTCCAAGAAATCTGACATCTTAAGTTCCCTCATCAGACTTTTGTGTGCGGAAGATGCTGGTGAAGAAGATGGATATATCTAAAGACGAAAAATATAAAACATGTTTCAGAATTTTAATGATATTTAAATAATTTATAAATTACCTTGTTCAAAAGTGTATCTTTAGATTTGACTTTTAGTAAATTGCACAAATCACTCAATAAAACCCATTTGTCAGTTCCTTCATCTTTTAGTAAATATAAGGGTGGTAGTAAAATATCAGCTTCTTCAAATTCAAACATTTCACCCTCACTGTCTGAGTTCTCTACTAAAAATTCCGGTTTGTTGTCATTGTACAATCGAACGGAGTTGAATCGATCAATATTGTCAAGCACGACTGCACAACTTTCCATTTTAGTCTTACAATTATTGCCCACCTCTACAAATGAATTTAATTGTTTTTTGTTCGTTATCGAATTAGATACTGAACTTTTTCTAAGAGCTCTGCTCATATCACATGTAAAATTCGGCGCTCCTCCGAATATATCATAACCATATATTGACGAATCTGCAATTAAGAATTTACATATATATTATTTTATTCGTTTTAAGCCGCTTTGGCGGCGATTAAATTTATAGTAATATACCGTAAACTAGAAAATTTTAATGTTAAAAAATATATACAAATATTTTGTATGAGATTTTTTAAACAATGTATGTACATATTTAATTGTAATATTATAATAGTTGGTAAGCTCTCTTTTTTGACAGACTTTAGTGAATAAATAAATATTTAGTATTTTATATAGAAAATGTATCTTTGACTAGAACTTCGGCTTAGATATCTAGGAGCTTCGCAGTTCAAGGGACTAGATGACGTATCAATTCTCACAACAGCGGGTTCAATGCACCGGAACTGACCCGGATTTTATCCAGCCAAGGGCTGTTATTTCGGAAATCTAACCCCTTTAGATCGGTAAGTCTTAGTTTAAGCTTGTGGCCACCGTATCCTCTTGACTCGTGCTGGTATTGAATCCACCCCGGGTCCGGAGGAATTTTTCTGCTGCGTTTGCGCTAAAAGGCACCATCCAAACTTCACCTTGGTCAGGATTAAGCCATGTTAAGACATGGTCAGGCCTTAAGACACACAGGAAGTGGACCAAAAGTTAGGTGGCCTCATGTTGCCAACGCACTACTGCAACCTTAGCCTCTATGGCTGTGCAGCCTGCTCCTAGTTCGCGCACTGCGCCGCCACTCCACCCGAGTGGCCAACAGAGGACCTTCACGGTCAATAGGAGCTCAAATAGTCAACATGACTTCCATTCTGACATAAATATATAATTTCCAAAGTTATAGTTGTTTGTGTTGACCCAGTTCCAAAAAAAGGTACTTGCGGTAACAACAATAAGTCTTTGGAGATTCATCTAAAATTAATTGGACAAAAAAAATTAGTTTTATAGATAGCTGTATAAATTTCATTAACATCTACTGAGCGGTTTTCGAGTTACAGTTGTCGCCAGTTCAAAAATTATTTATTTATTCATGAATAGCTATTTTGTCCCCTTCAAAGTAATCTCCATGAGATATTATACACTTGTGCCAACGGTTTTTCCAATCCTCGAAGCACTTCAAAAAATAATTTTTTTTTATCTTCTTCAGCTCCTCCTTCGATGCCGTCATTATCTCGTCAAGAGAAGCTTAACGTCGTCCTTTCATGGGCCTCTTCAGTTTAGGGAACAAGAAAAAGTCACAGGGGGCAGATCTGGGGAATACGGTGGCTGCGGCATCATTGGTGTGCGCACAAGCAACGTGTGTGAGCATCTTGAATAGCATTTTGAATAGGAATAAGACGATCCAAAACACGCGCAAGCAAAGCAGCTGTCAACAATTAAATGAACACTCAAAATGGCCGAGCTTGTCGGCATAAGTGAGAGACATGAGTACCAACATAACGCTACAAAAAATTCGAAATTCGAATATACGTAACCCGCGAAAATTCAAAATTCGCGATACTTTTTGAACACACCTCGTATTTATATATTATTTTTCGAATGACTCAAAAACGAATTATCGGATCAACGTGACATTTTCAGAGAATATTTTTAAGATACAGTCATCGACTGCCACTCGACGCATACGGTTGTTCTCTCAGTGTTTTCGTTGTCTACTTTGTACGGCGCGCTTACGAGCTAATTCGTTTCACGTGTTTTGCAATTAGCTTTTTCTTCTTTCTATAGTAATTTTTCTAACTTTTCAATACAGTCAGCTCCAAAGGTAAAATTTTTTCAAAATGTCCCCTGGTGGGACCCAACTGGGAAATAATACGTTCGCCCTGTTAGATTCAAGTCCCGAACCAAAAAGAAAATAACCAAAGCGACAAAATTAGACCTCTTCCCCACTCTACCAACAAAAGCAAAAGACCATCCCAAATATTTGGTGGTAAGTGCGATAGACACGAATAAACCTCTAAACAAATACTCCTGTTTCGCAGTCCATAAAGCTTTATTAAACATAAGCTCTGAAATAATAAAAATCAGTGAGCTACGGGACGGAAACCTACTTCTTCTTGTGAAAAACAACATTATCGCCAAAAAGTTCACGTCTACAAAACAACTATTAGGAGTTTGCAACGTCAAAATTGACTTACACAAAAATCTGAACTCTAGCAAAGGATCAATTTACGCTCCTTGCTTAAACAACGTTCCTGACGAAGAAATAGTTGAAAATCTGAAGGAACAGGGTGTGTCGTCCATCTACAAATTCCCCAAGTATGTAAATGGTCAATCTGCTCCGAGCGGAGTAGTTCTTCTTACATTCGACTTGTACTACTTACCGGAACAAATCGACATCTCGTGGTACAAAACAAAAGTAAGACCTTACTATGCCAATCCCATGAGGTGCAAAAACTGCCAAGTTCTTGGTCACACCAAAAAACGTTGTAATAAACCCCCTGTATGTGACACATATGCACCCGTTCCTTTTGCGTAAATTGCTCAGGTAATCACTCATCTTCCAGTAAAGAATGCCCGAAATTTGAACAAATAAAAAAAATAATCACTATCCAAACAGACAACAAATGCTCATATCGCGAAGCAGTAAACATACATAAATTGCAAACTCCACCAACTTTTACTTCTTCATCTCCCTCATTCTCTAACATATTAAACAACTCAACCAACAAAGACAATAACAAGAACAAGAAAACAACAACCCAACCTGAAATTCACACAGTTACTCCCTCTCTCAGCTCAAATAATAACATCGAACAAAAGCCAAAAGAAACAAATTCACCAAACTCAACAAACAACATTTACTCATTAAACTCATTACAACCTCAACGGCAGTCGATGACTCTTCCACGATGACTCTCGACTACACTTCAGCGATCCCACTCATTTCCAACTTTATTACTCACCTTAACAACTCAACCTCTCACTCACCCTCCGCACAAATAGATACTCTCAGTTCTGAATAGACTATGCGTATTCTTCAATGGAATTTGAAAGGTATATTTAACAACTGCGCTGACCTTAATCTCCTTATCAATCAATTTTCACCACACATTATCGGACTACAAGAAACACACCTCCCCGCTAATAAAACAGCTTACACTCCCAACAACTACGTAGGTTACTTTTATAATCTCCCCCGCAATAAAACAGCTAAACAAGGAACAGCCATTTTTATAAAAAAATCTGTTATACATAAACAAATTCCTATTTCCTCCAGCATAGCCACCCTAGCAGTAGAAATCGACATAGGCTTTAAATTTTCGGTAATTACGTGCTACATACCACCGCACCAAAATTTTAACTCCAGAGAAATCATAAAGATCGCCGATCCCTTTTCTATACCATATATAATTTTGGGCGATTTCAATGCCTGGAGCCCTCTTTGGGGCTCTGGTTCTACAAACCGCAGAGGTCAGGAGTTACATAGAAAACGCCATACTTGCCAAAAGCCTTGTCGTTCTAAATGATGGACAACCAACACACTTCTCCACACATAATTCGTTCACCCACGTAGACATTGTCCTTTCATCGGCCTCATTTGCTCCTAAACTTTCGTCCCTGACATTTAAAGATTTACATAGTAGTGACCATTTCCCCATCGTAACCACCCTGTCTACTCCCAGTTTATATACCATTAAACCGAGAGCAAAATTTTTAACTGAGAGCTAAGTATTGTTCACTTATCTCCCCTTTTATTCTAGAAAAAGCTATATCTAGCAACATAAACGCGGAAGCATCCACAATAAAATCTGTTATACTCTCAGCTGCACACTTAGCCATTCCCCAAACTAATACTAAACAGTTTTCCACAAAGCTTTCATATTGGCCTAAAATGTTATCTGTATTAAGAAATAGAAAACAAACGTTATGAGCTACCTACAAACACAACCGAACAATCAACAACTTAATACAATAAAAAAAAGCCAATGCCACTTTTCGAAAGGAATTAAAAAATGCAAAAAGACAATTTACAGCTAACATAAAGCCTACCTCTAGTCCAAAAAAGGTTTGGTCGGCTATAAAAGCTCTGTCGGGCGCATCTAAACACCATAAAATCGATTTTATCCACTCTGCACAAGGCCCTATCTATATACCTATTCCCAAACCTAACAAAAACAGCCCTTCCGTCCCCAACTTTAGACCTACATATATCCCTAATACCCTGTATATCTAAGGTGCTTGAAAAAATAATGTCCGTGAGAATAATGTGGTACGCCAAGAAAAAAGGGTTGATAAGCTCTAACTAATTCGCATTTCAAAAAGGTCTCGGTGTCATCGACCCACTTCTGTATTTTGAACACTGTGCTTCGACAACGCTCTCCGCAAGAAACCACCTGTCCGTCCTTAGTCTAGATTTTGAAAAGGCTTTCGACAGAATTGGTGCACATATAGTTTTACGAGAATTAGAACGCTGGTGCGTTGGAGACAAAATCTACAGTTTTGTTAGAGCCTTCCTCCTGAATCGTAAAATTTTTGTCAGCGTAAATAATCAAAACTCTAACATATACCCCTTGCACAACGGCGTGCCACAAGGTTCACCTCTTTCAGTCACCTTATTTATAATTGATTTTAATGAACTCAGCTCCCTATTATCCCAATACGATACGGTTGAGCATTTAATGTACGCTGATGACGTTCTAATATCTTCCGCTCTCAAAAACCTTACAATAATGACAGAAACTTTCACGAGAATTCTAGATGACATATCCAACTGGTCAAAAACTTCTGGATGTAAAATCTCAGCTAACAAAAGCTCAACCTTCCACATCTGCAGAAAACATAAATGCACCTTCCCTATCCTATCCCTTTCTAATACCCAAATTCCTCACACTAATACACTCAGAATACTTGGTATAATTTTTCATAAAAAACTAACTTACAAGGAACATTGTAAATATGTTAGAATAAATTTAATATCTAGACTTAACATTATTAAGTATTTATCATCTAAGCACTGTCATATACATATGTCAAATCTTGTAAATATTGTAAAAGCACTGATGTTATCAAAAATTGATTTTGGACTCGCGATATATGGACACTGCGCAAAATCTCATCTCGCATGCATCCAAGCGTCTTACCACACAGCAGTAAGAAGAAGCATACGCGCGTTCCCCACCTCTCCGATCAGAGCCGTTTTAGCCGAAGCAGGCCTACCGAGCATCCAGCAAAGAACTAAATATAATACCATGATGCTTCTACCTAGGTTTCTCCATAATAGGAGCAAAACCTTTTTCAACATCCTCGAGACGTCTCCAACAAGGATGAATGCATCGAACAAACAGTCCACCCTCATGAAATGCATAGCCCTGGTCAACGACCTCAATTTAATATCCACACCCAAATTGCTCGTCGAGCCTGACCATCCACAATGGTTGACTCCCAAACATTCTTTTATAAACACTCTGTCAAAGTACCAGAAACTAAAAACCAGCTCCAACGAATTTTTTCTGCTCTTCAACGAGGCTATTGAGAATGGGAACCCATATATACCGACGGGTCGAAAACGGATACTACTACCACGTTTGCAGGGTGTCGCTATTACAGTCGGTGCTTTGCCAACATATTGCTCGGTTTTTACAGCAGAAGCTGCAGCAATTTACGAAGCGGTTCTATTCGCCTCATCAACAGGAGAAAAACATATAATATGTAGCGATAGCAAATCAACCATTGATGCACTTCAAAACTCAGCAAATAATTCATGGCTAATACAGAATATACGCGACAAACTCTTCCATCATGAAAACAGCATAAAAATAATGTGGTACCAGGGCATGGTGGTATAAAAGGCAATAAGACAGCAGATAAACATGCAAAAGAAGGTAGAGCCGTTGGTGTTCTTTCCTCACTTTACTACTAAAGACATCAAAGAACATATAAAAAATACTGCCATCATATGCATCTCCATAATCACCATTGCAACACTCCCACCCAATCAGTCATTCACCTCATCGATGAATGTCCTGCACTGCATTTATTAAGGAAATCAACCTTTGGGAATAAGAGGCCTTCAAAGCAACAAATAGCGATAACATCAGTGCCATTAATAAATTTCTTAAACTGTGTAACATCAAAGACATATAACACCACATACAACTCAATAACCTTACTAAATATTTTCTTTTTACCATAATCTTAGTATTAAAAGCCGAAGGCCCTGGTAGCCAGTGGTGATTCTTACAAGTGGATTAATTATTTATAATTAGTTCTCTTTTAAATAAATAAAGAAATAAAAATTTTACGATATTACACTTAACGAAAATGCAAAAAAATAATAATTTTTTGAAAATTCTAACTACCCCTAACCCTTTAAGCAGTAATCCTTGTAAAATTTCGTGAAGATACCACGTCAAATGCGGAAGATTTTCATACAAGCCCTTGATTCCGATCGTTTGGTTTGTTTGGCAGCTATATGCTATAGTGGTCCGATATCGGCAGTTGCGACAAATAAGCAGATTCTTGAAGAGAAAATGACAAAACGATATCTTAAGGGGTTACATACGTCCAGAATTTTCAAAAAATATATATGTATATTTTTCTATAGGTTATTATTCTTTATAGTTTTAGGCGTATTTCTGTGAAAGTCGATTGTAAAAATTCCCCATAGATACAAAGTTATGGTAGCAAATCGGACCGCCCGGCGAGGGTTTTATACACACAGGTGAAAGTTTAAACGCGTTTTTCTCGAAACTACTTTTCCCGGCACGGTCTGCATGATAACTCATACAGTTTTTAACATTTTTTGATCTGATTTTTTTTTAATATTCGAAAATGTTTTCTCTATAGTCTGTCGAGCCGGATTTTCGATATTTTTATTAAAAAATTTTATAAACATAATTAAAGTGTGAAATTTATGACGTAAAACGCCTACCTTTTTTTCTAAATTCCGTAAATTGGAAAATTTTTCGAAATTTAAAAATTCGGCTCGACAGACTATAGAGAAAACATTTTCGAATATTTAAAAAAAAATCACATTAAAAAATGTTAAAAACTGTATGAGTTATCATGTAGACCGCGGAGCAACTTTTTTTCATTGTACTTTGGGTCACGTGATATTTTATGTACTCATTTTTGTAAAGAAAAATTAAAATAAATTTTTTTATAAACTTTAAGTACCAATAAACATTCTATAAAATTTCTTTATATTCATTTCTATTGTTATCCCTTCTGAAAACAGTTTTTCTTTTAGCGCATTTGTGGTGCTGCTGGACGTATGTTACCCCTTAAAAACGGGGGGACTAGTTTGTATATATACAGACTGACGGACGGATATGGCTAAAACGACTCAGCTCAACATACTGATCGTTGATATATATACTTTATAGGGTCTCCGACGCTTCCTTCTGGGTGTTACAAACTTCGTGACAAACTTAATATACCCTGTTCAGGGTAGAAAATCGATTTTTTGAAGCTTCTAAAGCAGGACCCCCCTCTTAAGGAAAGATAATTCATAAATACGTGTTCTACGGACTTTTATGATTTTTCTTAGATCGAGTGTTTTTAGATTAAAAGTCGTAAATAATAATTTATTTAAAATGCCTAAGAAAAAAGGATTCAGTTAAGTTTTTAGCAAATTAAAGCCCGAATGCTCGCACTTCATGACTATGGGGAAATCGTGAATAGATTAAAATCAAGTTTGGTATCATATTAACTTATACTTAAATCATCCTAAAATGAGGTACACACATGGTCAAAATAATAGGTATATACGCCCGTGTAACATTCAATGACTAATAAATTCTCTTTTATTCATGTTTAAAGAAAAATAATATTATATTTCATTTTATATATGGCTTAAATAACAAAAACAAAGATATTTGTAATAATAGTTGGAATAGGAACTTAAATTTCTAGCAAATAATAAAAAGACAAAAAAATGGCTGGACAAAATAATAAGTACATCAGTTATCTGTCAATGAAAAAATGTGTCAGTTTGAGTTTTCTGTTTCCTATTTGATATTTATTCGTTATTATTTGAGATTCGTTTTGGCATACTGGAGACTAGTTTAAGGCACGTATCAATTGGAGTCTCATATCAGGATTTTTCAACAAAATTTCCTAACTGATCCTAACTGCTTCCCAATTCGTTACTTTAGCTCCCCCTAAAGGTTTTCAATTGGTTATGATCCAACTATTTAATATTTCTTTTCAAGAATATAGTACTAATTAATTAATCTGTCGTGAAGAAATGGTCTGGCAGTAAAATGTATGTATTTGGTTGTAGCTCGATTATATTTCTGAACGAGCCATTATGCTCATTTCCAATCATAGTTCAACTTTTTATCAACACTGCATCTATTCTGCTATTTTAAATGTTAAATGTAACTTTCTGTTTGTAATAAATGCCAGTGCGTCTCAAACTATCAATGCGATTTTCTGTTGTGTTATTAAAAATGGTTTATCGGTTCCACATGCTAAAAACAAACAGAATTGTTCAGTAGCAACAATTAGTATAATTCATGGACTGTGAATTCTTACAACGTTGAGCATGTTATTACAAGGAAGTCTTTAATACAACAACCAAAAGTTTTGTTACAGAATGCAAGGTTTATATTAGAGTTTAACTCAGTATAATAAACAAAAATGATGCTAGTGTTTTGTTTGCCTTCCTTCGGACAGAAACTCACTTAATCTTCAAGGCATGAATTTTACACAATTTTTCTAAATTCTGGAGAGATTTTGCTCCATTCTTCAATCAAGGTCTTTTTGGATCGTCCCTTCTTGAAATGTTTTTCTGCCTGATTTTTCATTCAAGGTGCTTTCAGTATTCTGGTCTGGATACCAGGCACTTACTAACAATTTTAGATTTATGCTCAGGATCAATGCTGTTGAAAGATCCAATTCTCTGTTAGTTCAAATTTTTCAATACTAGGAGCCGTGTTACTTCCCAAAATCCTATAAATAATTATTTTTTTCATCGCGGATTCGCAATTCTGCAGAGGGTTATCCAGCGCTTGTGTTGTTCAATACTCGTATACCAGGCACTTACAAACAATTTTAGATTTATGCTTAGGATCAATGCTGTTGAAAGATCCAATTCTCTGTAAGTCCAAATTTTTCAATACCAGGAGCCGTGTTACTTCTCAAAATCCTATAAATAATTATTTTTTTTCATCGTGGATTCCCAATACTAGATGCTGTCATACAGCCCCAGACCATAACCGGTAACACACTATCATTAAAGTCTATATTTTTAGATAGCCAAATTTTCATCTGAGTACAAAATGTTTTCCGAGAAGTTTGTAGTCTCACTCATATACGTTTAAGCAAAATTTCAAACGGTTCTATATTTTGATATTTGAACAGCACTTTAAACCGGATTTGCTTTTAATTTTCGTAGTATTGATCGCGCTTCGATGTCAGCAAGGCGCTCTATCAAAATCTATTTTTATTGTGCAATGGTTTCTTCACACTATTTCTCCGATTTAAATGACTTTTTGTAATTCAGTAGTTGCTTGGTTACCCATTGCAAAATTTGATTTTTTAATACAATAGTGTTATTCGAAAATATTTTTTAATATTCATTTGCTCCACTTTTCCAAATCGCTTCAGCCATTCTTGAGTTGTAAACAGTGCAACTAATGTCAGCCGATCGTTTCAAAATACTCAATATCAGTTAAGGTTTATGGCATATTAACTGACAAATCTATTGCCATTGCCGTTGCCAAATCTGTATGTGGGCATTTGTTATCATAACATAATCAGAGATTCGAGCTACTATACAGGATGTTTTGAGTCTTGAACCGTTAAAATTTTTATATGGATGAAAAAAATTTAAGTGGAAAATAAAAAAAGTAGGAATATACTATAATAAGTGTATGCAATTTATATATACCAATTAAATTAATAAATTTAATATGATGTATGATGATATATGTTTATTAAATTTAAGACTTCGCTTATTTGCCAATCCATTTTTATATTTTTTCTGCAAATTAATAATCAGGTGTGTTGTGGAATCTGATAGTTGTCAGATTCAGAATTGAAACCGATCAAAAAAAGTAGTAGGAGTCATGAATTCAGATATTATTGGTTTGGTTTTCGAAACATAATTTGTATCGGTTTTGGGTTATCGGTTTTGCTATCAGAAATAAAACAAGAAGATAATCGCCAACAGATTTGAATATTTAGTATACATTTCTATGTGTTGTCAGACGTTGACAGAATGTAAGTTAAGAAATTTATTTATTTTATTGTTAAGAAGTAATTAACTTTATTTTCGTAGGGGAAAACATAAGAACAGAACGCAAAATACGATCATAATTGAATTTATGGAAAAAAATCCAGATATTATAAGAGGATTTACGAAACGAAATAAACCGACAATAGATTCGTTAAACTTATTTCTATAGGTTATAACTGAGTGGAAGTGTCAAATCAAAAGAAAATTAGCATACAACAAAATTGAGAGTCGAGCAACAGGAGGTGGCCCATTTTCTAAAATAATCTCCAAACAAGGAAACTATTGTGCGTCTTTGAGGCATTTCTTAAACTATAGAAGGCATACCAGGCGTTTCTCTTGGCACCCAACCCGTAAATGATAATTTAAATATGACAATTGCAGGGGTGAATGTAGATTTGTCTTCCTAATCGCTAGAGCATTAAAATATAAACTTAAGTTATAATGCATCCAATAGACAAAAAGATGCCGACGATATACCCTCCACGTCACAAGGGCAACCCGAAATAAATGCTAGTGTACCTAGAAGGCAAAAATTAGATAGTACAGCAGATCGCTTAAAAAGATTTTTAGATGAGGAAGATAAAAAAATGGAGATATGTATGTATATTGAAGAAATTTGATCAGATAATAGAACTGCAATCTAAAAATGTTAGCAGCTTGAGACGTATATACCAAGCAATAGAGAATAATAATAAAACTGTTGGAAGAGCTATTACTGAATTAAAAGATGAGTTTGTAAGTATAAGTACTCAATTACGTAAAGCTATTGTAGAAAAAAATGAGATTAGAAAAGAACAACTAAATCTCGAAATTCTTAAGTTTGAACACAAAAGACATTCATGACACCTACTACTTTTTTTGATCGGTTTCAATTCTGATTCCGACAACTATCAGATTCCATAACACCACTGAATATAACGAAAAAAAAGATTGATTAATAAGTATATTCTTCAATTAAAGATTCTGGTTGTGAAATATACTTAAAGTATCTGAATTTATAATTTAAGACTGATTTTAGTTTCGTTATGAAGGCTGTTATATTTTAAATTAAGAAATAAATCCATTGAGTTACAAAGTAATTGCTATTTCGTCTCTTATTCTCCGGCCTTCGCTCTGCATTGAACCATTATCGGATTGGAAAAAATTGTCCTCGTCAGTCTCATTTGCAAGAATTACTTCTTCCTGATTATAATCAATGTTGTAACGTCTGCAGATGTTGTGTAAGGCACAACAGACGTTTACAATTTTAACCACTTTTTCAGGGCGATAATGTGACGTGGACATTAAACAGCGGAAACGGCTTTTTAAAACTCCGATTGTCCTTTTCACAATAATCCGTGCAGCCATATGTGCTGTGTTAAACTTATGCTCCTTTGAGTTAAACTGTGGATCTCTATAAGGTGTTAACAAAAATGGTTCAATTCCGTAGCCACAATCACCCAGCAACCTCAATGAACGCTGCCCACTCTCATACTGTGTACGGAAATATTGTTTAGCGTGACTCATACCCCAGATGAAAGCATCTTGACTTGAACCGGGATACCGCGCATCAACGGCACGTATTTGCATATCATTGTCACAAATCTTTTGAAAAAAATACATATACATATATAAGAAGGTTTATAAATACGTTTGAATATTAATTTATTGTTTATACTTACTATCATTGCATTTATGCTAAAATATCCCTTTCCGTTAAAATATAAATGCTTATTATCAGGTGGTTTTATTATTTTTATATGTGTCCCATCTATACAACCGACTATTCCGGATATTTTTTACTTTCCAAAAAAGTGATTTCTTGAAATCATATTTTCGCTTTCATCCATAGAAAGTTTTACCCACTGACCGCAAATGTAATTCTCTAAGAGGCACATCACTTTTGTTAAAATTTGCGACACCGTGCTTCTTGCCAAACTGATACACGAATCACGGCCTACTCCTCGTTGGTAAGCCCCTTCTGCTAAAAAACGCAGTGTTGCTGCCAATTGAATTATTGGCGGAATAATCGAGGGCTGCAAATGTGGTTCTACATTCAGCCGATAATGTGATATGAATCTGTAAAGTAAGCGTGTAAAGTAACACACAAGTAAATACAAAATAAATTCTACTTACGATTCTCCTGGAGCATCAAGTGGATTACTATGATCCCTTAATATTTTACGTTTAATTTTTTTATTTCTTTCTTCCTCTAATAAAAGGAAAGCTAATATTGCCGAACTCATTTCAAATTTTATTTAAATTGCATTCACAATATTTGTCACATTAGTAAACAGCTGATTCGAATATTGGTTTTGCGTATATTCGAAAAGACGAAAATCCAATCAGATTCTGTGACACCATTTAAAATCAGAATTGGTTTGCAGTTCTGACAGCTAATTCTGTCTTGGATTTCACAACACCCCTGAATATTAAATTATTTAGAAAATGTACTTATAATTTGGTACTTTATTTTTATTATTTAACACAACCGTCTTAATACTCGCGCTACTAAATTTTAAATTACCGAAATGAAACTGCCATCGATATACATATTGTTACAAAAGTAGTATTAAGTTATATTTGTATTACTATATGCATCCCTGATTATGAACAATAGCTGTAGGTATATGGAATAGCATTTGTCTTGTTGTAGACATCTGGCGCCACTGCTGTCTGCTCGTCGAAACAATAGACATCTGGCGCCGCACTGTCTGCTTGTCTAGGTAAACAATTGCTGAGTCTGGCGCCGCGACTGTCTGCTTGCGTCTGGCGCCGTATAGCCGTATGTTCTGGTAATTTCCAGACGCGATATTCTAGAAGGACACGTCGGCATCAGCGAGAAGTGCGTGGCTATATAAGCCGTGGCAGCGCCAACGTAATCAACCAGTGCTAAGAGTAAACTGATATAGTGTAGACGAGTTGTGAAATAAAGAGTTGTTGAATTAAATTAAACAGTGTTGATTTTATTTGTCAATCCAGAGATACGAACCTAACAAAGTAAATTAGCAAGCAGTAAATTCGTAACAATTGGTGTCAGAAGTGGGATTGTCAAATAATCCAAAATCAAGATGGTTAAATTCGGAGAATTGAGAATTCAGCAATTAAAAAAGGAACTGGAGGAGCGTAATTTGCCGATAAGCGGGCAAAAGGCGGATCTGCAGGCACGATTACGTGAAGCAATGGAAGCGGATGGAATTAATGTGGACGAGTTCGAATTTGTTGGGCCAGAAACTTCTACAAAGGTAGAAGAAAAAGTAGAAGAACAACGAACATCATCGAGTGTGGACATGAACATGCTGTTAGTGGCTATACAGAAAATAGCTGAAAATACAGAAAATGCAGTGCAAACAGGAAATCGTCTGGCACAGCAAATAGCTGAAAATGCAGAAAAGGCAGTGCAAACAGAAAATCGTCTGGCACAGCAAATAGCTGAAAATACATCACAAATAGCAGACAATGCAGTGCAAACCGAAAATCGTCTGGCACAGCAAATAGCTGAAAATACATCACAGTTAGAGTCTCGCCTTACACAACAACATCGTTTGGTACAACAGATTACGGAAAATACTACACAACTACAAAAACAAGTGCAAGAGAAATTTTCAAAATTTGAAGACGAATTAAGCACTTTAAAAAATGACGAAGAAAATTTAAAAGCAGAAGTTCTTCAATTAAGTAATCGTGTGCATGGCCCTGCACCATCAACAAATAATCAAAGATTGAAGGCACCCACATTCGATGGAAGTATTCCATTTCAAATTTTCAAACTTCAGTTTGAAAAGACAGCAATGGCCAATAACTGGAATGCAGCGGACAAAGTGGCGTCCTTGTTTGTATCATTGAAAGGACCGGCAGCAGAAATCCTTCAGACTATTCCAGACTGTGAACGGGACAACTATGAGGCATTGATGAGTGCGATAGAAAGACGTTATGGTAGTGAGCACCGGAAACAAATATACCAGATCGAACTGCAAAATAGGGGTCAGAAAATGAACGAGTCATTGCAAGAGTTCGCAACTGAAATAGAACGACTGGCTCATTTGGCAAATGCAGATGCACCTGTGGATTACATTGAGAGGGTAAAAATTCAATGTTTCATAAATGGAATTCGTGATGTGGACACCAAACGCGCCACATATGCAATGCCAAAAAGAACGTTTGCTGAAACGGTTTCGCACGCCCTCACACAGGAAACAGCTTCCCTACTAAGTAAACCAGCACCCAAAGTACAAAGGGTTGAAATGGAACAACCGGCGCTGATGGAAGAAATATTGAAGACTCTGAAGACAATTGCTGCACCGCGAGTAAATACAACAGGCAGATGTTTCAACTGTGGAAAAGCGGGTCACTTTGCCCGAAATTGCAATATAAAAGTAAACCCATCAAAACGGAAACAACCAACAGATAACGAGGACGGAGCATCCACATCTCACAAGTCGTTAAACTAAAACGGAACAGTTCAAAGGGGCGTGAGCTGGTTCCCACAACTATTTGCCCCACCATCTCGATATCACAAATAGGTCGCCATGACAACAATCTTACTATCAACGGCATCGTAAATGGACGACTGTCAACGCTTACTTTGGATACTGGTGCCACACATTCAATTATCCGACCGGATGTGGTAAGAGGGACGGTTGAACCATTAGTCGGTTGCAAGCTTCGAACGGCCACCGGAGAGGAAGCAGCTGTCGCGGGAAAAGTGTTTTGCGAAGTAATGATTGGTACCCTGGAAGTTAATCACACCTTCATCGTAGCAGAAATCACGGATGAAATTATAATGGGAGTAGATTTCATGATTGATCACGGGGTTACTTTGGATTTAAACAAGCAAATGCTGTTTTGCCAGAACATGGAGATGCCTATAAACACCGGATATGTGACCAACGTTGAAAGTAAGAGGGTGATTGTTGATGATAATCAGAGTATTCCACCAAAATCTGAGGCGATTGTATGGGCTAAAGTGAATGGAGGAGGTGGGACGGAAGAATTGTGGATTGTGGAACCAACAAAAATAGATACACCCATATTGGTAGGAAGAACGCTTGTGAAAATTAGAGAAGACGCCACCATTCCGGTCAGAGTAGTGAATGAATTCAACACGCCTATAAGGCTGAAGAAAGGAGCAGTAATTGGACAGTGCCAGAATATAAGTGCAATAGCACGATGCGAACGGTCACAACAGAAGCCTACTATTGAGCCACAGCAGATAAGTCCTACACTCCTAAACAATTTGCTGAATGAGGTGCATGGAAATGAAAAATTAAAAGCAGAAAAACTATTAGAAAAATACGCATCCATATTTGCAAACGAAGGAAACAACACAGGAAGAACGAGCATTGTCAAACATCGCATAAATACCGGAGACGCTAAACCAATCCGGCAAGCTCCGCGTAGGGTTCCACTAGCAAAACGTGAAGATGCTAACAAAATTATTGAAGACATGCACAAAAACGGTGTAATCGAACCTTCAATAAGTCCATGGAGCTCACCTATCGTCTTAGTTAAAAAGAAAGATGGTAGCACCCGTTTCTGCGTAGATTATAGGAAGTTGAATGATGTCACAAAGAAAGACAGTTATCCTCTACCGAGAATCGACGATACATTAGACACCTTGTCTGGAGCGAAATGGTTTTCTACATTAGATCTACAAAGTGGATATTGGCAAGTCAAGATTGATGAATGTGACCGTGAAAAGACCGCTTTCAGTATGGGCGACGGGTTATGGGAATTCTCTGTGATGCCATTTGGGTTATGTAATGCGCCTGCAACGTTCGAGCGACTGATGGAACATGTGTTAAAAGGACTCAACTGGAAGACATGTTTGGTGTATCTTGATGACATTATCATCATGGGAAAAAGTTTTGATGATCATCTGAAAAATCTAGAGGAAGTCTTTCAGCGAATAGCATCAGCCGGATTACGCTTGAATCCCAAAAAGTGTTCATTATGGAAGAAGCAGGTCACATATCTCGGACATAAAGTGTCAACTGAGGGAATTCACACCGAGGAAGGAAAATAAAAGCAGTGAAAGATTGGCCTCGACCCACCAACATTCATGAACTCCGCAGCTTCCTCGGCTTATGCACGTATTACCGCCGTTTCGTACCTGGATTTGCGAACGTGGCTAGAAGTTTACATGATTTAACAAAGAAGAATCGCCCGTTTGTATGGCAGTTGGAACAAGAAAAAGCGTTTGACCAGCTTAAGGAACTACTTTGTACGGCGCCGATGTTGGCTTATCCAATACCTGGAAAGAAATTCATCCTGGATACAGATGCGAGCGCTTATGGAATTGGAGGTGTCCTGTCTCAGCTCATCGACGGACAAGAAAGAGTAATTGGGTATTACAGCAGAGTGTTCGGGAAACCAGAGAAAAACTACTGTGTGACGCGAAAAGAACTACTAGCTGTGGTGGAATGTGTAAAACATTTCCACAAGTATTTGTATGGACAACGATTCTTGCTGAGGACTGATCATGCAGCATTAAAATGGTTATTACAGTTTAAGAATCCGGAAGGCCAAATTGCACGATGGATCGAAAGATTACAGAATTACGACTTCGAAACGGAACATCGAAAGGGGATTCACCACAAAAATGCGGATGCATTATCACGTCGCCCTTGTCCACTGGAATGTAAACATTGCTCCAAATCAGAAGGAAAAGAAGGTATAATCGACGTGCGATTACTGAATATAGAACCGGAAGATGATTGGACTCCTCACCGCATCAGAATCAATCAGCTGGAGGACCCTGATCTTGCAAAGCTGGTAATGGCCAAAGAAAATGGGATACGACCACCAAAGGAACAAATAAGTAGCGAGAGTCCAACTGCAAAAGCATATTGGGCCCAATGGAACAGCATAAACCTCGTTAACGGATACCTTCATCGTACCTGGGAAAGCGAAGATGGCAAACAGTCTCGTCTGCTGATCATAGTACCGAAGTCCATGATCCCGAAAGTATTGGAAGAATATTACAATGGACCTAGTGGAGGGCACCTTGGGATTACAAAAACTATAGAGCAGATTAAACAACGGTTCTACTGGATCGGTTGTCGAGATTCCATAGCAGAATGGATAAGTAATTGCGTAGAGTGCATGGCAGCTAAAGGTCCTAAAGCCAAAAGTCGCGGTAGGCTACAACAGTACAACGTGGGATCACCATTTGAACGAGTCGCAATGGATGTTGCAGGTCCGTTTCCAACCAGTACGGCCGGAAACAAATATCTACTGGTTGTCATGGACTATTTCAGTAAATGGCCAGAAGTATATGCCTTACCAAACCAAGAAGCGAAGACAGTAGCCGAAGCGTTTGTAGAAAATTGGATAACAAGGTTCGGAGTGCCCGTCGAATTACACTCAGATCAAGGCAGGAATTTCGAATCTTCCATTTTCCAAGAAGTCTGTACATTATTGGGCATCCACAAGACACGGACAACAGCGTTACATCCACAATCAGATGGAATGGTGGAGAGATTCAACCGAACGCTCGAAGAACATCTGCGGAAAATCGTTGATAAAGATCAACGGAATTGGGACAAGTGCATCCAGATGTTCCTGCTGGCGTATCGTTCAGCGAAGCACGAGACAACTGGTTACACGCCAGCAAAGATTATTTTCGGATCTGATCTGCGACTCCCTGCTGATCTTATGTTTGGAACGAATACTACAGCTTTAAGAAATGATGGAGATTATTGTTCTGCCTTAAAGGAAGAAATGAATGAATTGCATCTAATGGTAAGACAGCATACGCATCTGATGAGCAATAAGATGAAGGACCGGTTCGATCAAGCGGCAAATTCAAAAGGTTTTGAAGAAGGTGATCTGGTCCTGTTGTACAATCCACTTCGAAAGAAAGGCTTGTCCTCGAAACTGCAGACAGCCTGGGAAGGACCCTATATGGTGATGAAACGACTTAATGACGTGGTATACCGCATACAAAGAAATGGAAAAGCACGATGTAAAATGAAAGTAGTACATTTGGAGAGGCTCGCCCCATTTGGTTCAAGAGGATTTGTGCCTAATCGGGACGATTAGGCTTTAGTGGAGGGCAGTGTTACAAAAGTAGTATTAAGTTATATTTGTATTACTATATGCATCCCTGATTATGAACAATAGCTGTAGGTATATGGAATAGCATTTGTCTTGTTGTAGACATCTGGCGCCACGGCTGTCTGCTCGTCGAAACAATAGACATCTGGCGCCGCACTGTCTGCTTGTCTAGGTAAACAATTGCTGAGTCTGGCGCCGCGACTGTCTGCTTGCGTCT
Organism: Bactrocera dorsalis; assembly: GCF_023373825.1. Taxonomy (NCBI): domain Eukaryota; kingdom Metazoa; phylum Arthropoda; class Insecta; order Diptera; family Tephritidae; genus Bactrocera; species Bactrocera dorsalis. The sequence continues at coordinate 53,223,284 of NC_064307.1, forward strand.
GGCGCCGTATAGCCGTATGTTCTGGTAATTTCCAGACGCGATATTCTAGAAGGACACGTCGGCATCAGCGAGAAGTGCGTGGCTATATAAGCCGTGGCAGCGCCAACGTAATCAACCAGTGCTAAGAGTAAACTGATATAGTGTAGACGAGTTGTGAAATAAAGAGTTGTTGAATTAAATTAAACAGTGTTGATTTTATTTGTCAATCCAGAGATACGAACCTAACAAAGTAAATTAGCAAGCAGTAAATTCGTAACAATATATATATGTATATGTAAAATGAGCTGTGTTGCCTCTTCGAACTTTTCATAGAAATGAAAACTGATCTGTCACACTGCGAAGTAACAATTCATTGCCTGCAATATATGGCATTCAAATTATGATGCCATTAATTATTAATGATGTTTAGTGGGCGTGGAAGTGGTGCGATTATGCCAATCTACAAACTCGCCTTCATTTTTTTTGGCCAAGAAACACATGTACAAAATTTCATTGCGATACCTACATATATTTTTACTCAAGTTACAGCTTTGATCCTGATCATTTATATATATACATATAAGTACCTAACTCGATTATTTTTAGGTTATACAAACAACCGTTAGGTGAGCAAAACTATTATAATATGTAGCAACATTCTGCAAGAGTATAGCCAGAATAATAATCGGGTAAGTATTGAAAATTAAGATCATAAGAAAAATAATTCCGATTTCAAAGTCAGAAAATAAAAGTTCCCGGACCACAAAACTTGTTGAAAGTTCCCCACTCCCACTCTGGTTAAGGTCAAATTTTTCTTTAAAGAAAAATTTCGCTGACGTTGACTTCTTACAACACTTGATGTTTTATTGGGGCCGGCTTTAGTATACCACGATTTCAGGGTGAAAAGTGGTATGGTTGGATAGAGCTGATGGTCTGGATTAAGAATATAAATCCGCCGCAATATCGAAATTCGAGATATTTGCATTTAAAGTCTAAAATTTCGCAAATTTTATTTTGCAATTTCTCGATTTATAGTAACTCCTTCTTTATATTATGCACTTTTTATACACTTACACTTCACTACATTGTCTCTACATACTTATTTTTCAGTAAATATATAGATATTTACATAAAATAAAAATTTTGTTATATATTTTACACAAATTTTATAACATTCCCAATAACATATGTATGTAAGTGTTCCGTGTTGTCAAATAACAAGTATTGCCATATTTACACATTTATCAAACGAATAAAAATTATTAGAAAATAGTTTTACTCGAAAAAAACTTGACACACCCCGGTGTTTGATCGGCCAGGGTTATTTTTTTTTGAAGTGCGGTCGAATGAAGCCAATGCAAAAAAAAGTGGGAATGGAATAATATTTACCCCGGTGTTGGATCGGCCAGAGTTAATTTTTTGAAAAAAGGAGTTTTAGTCAAAAAAACACTTGACACACCTCGGTGCAGAATCGTTGGATTTCAGAATATTTTGAAACTGGTATTTGTTTCCTGCGTTTGAGTTTTTTTTATTAATTTTATAGTTTTCAATCGTTTGGATATAGTAACACTTATTATTTGACAACACGAAACACTTATGTTATTGTGCATATAGTGAAATTTGTGTAAAAAATAAAATGCTTATTTTAAGCAAATATCTAAATAATTAATATAAAATAAATGTGTAGAAACATTGTAGTGTAGTGTAAGTGTATAAAACTGTATAATATGAAAGAAAGAGTTACCGAGAAATTGCAAAATAAAATTTGCGAAATTTTAAACTTAAATGCAAATATCTCGAAAACTATAAGTTTGCGGCGGCTATAATTATTCTTAGTCTGGAGCATCAGCTCTATCCAACCATACCACTTTAAACCCTGAAATCGTGGGATGGTACACTAAAGTTTCCTCTTTTATTTGGCCATCATAAGCGAAATCATAGACAAATAGTACGCACTTAGCTTATTTCATATGTTCGCATAAAAATGGATTGTGCTGGCAATGCGAACAAGAACAAACAGCTGATATTCAATTTAAACACACCTATTATACAAAATACGAAATATGTATTTAGATTTTGATGAGTTCACGAAATCAATTCGTCACTAATTATAATGGTTTCGATCAGAATATGTGTGTTAAAACTATTTTTGGAAGTTATAAATATGGTTTTACAAATGCACAAAAGGATTTTAAAATTAGTATATGGTATTGGGTTGTCAATAAAGTCTTGCGGTATTTTTAAGATTTTTTTTTTATTTTATTGAAATTGAAATGAATTTTTGATGACTCATGCCCAGCTCTTGACCGATGGTACGGCTGCTACTATGCTGGTCTCTTTCGACCAATTCAGCGATTTTATCGCAATTTTCGACGACAGGCCTTCCGGAGCGTGGCGCATCTTCGATCACCTCTACACCAGAACGAAAACGTTGAAACCATCGTTGTGCGGTGGAAATGGAAACTGTATCGGGTCCATAAACTGCACAAATTTTATTGGCGGCTTGAGATGCATTTTTGCCTTTATCGTAGTAGTACTGTAAAATATGCCGTATTTTCTCTTTATTTTGCTCCATACCTTCCAAAAAGGTATAGCATGACCCGATGCGACGAATAAAACTAGAACTACGCGCTTTCAGCCCAACTAGCGAAAATACCGCAAGACTTTTTTGACAACCCAATATTTCTAGAGAAGTGGACAAAAAATAAATGTTTTTAACCTCAGTCGGAGGTAAATCCGCGTCCATCAAACTACTCTTGCTTTATGATATTAAATTTTTATACTAAGGGTCGTTTGCTCAATGTCTGGTTAGCAGCCATCTGTCAGTTAAGTTCAGGTTAACTTAACTAAGACTCCTTTTCTTAAAGAAACACATTAAGAAAACGACCCCAAGAGTAATATTACTTACCTAAAATCTCCCATGGTCCCCTAAAATGCCAAGGTTTTTTATCTGACTCAACGTTTTGGACATCACTCAAGTGATTATTTAGAAGATCCCTCATAGCAGTACTTGAAGCAAGCATTAAAGGCGTTTGACCTGTTTACAAAATCAGATTTGTATATATAGAATTGGACATATTATAAAAAAAATATTAAATATAAAATGTCAACGAACCTGAATACGTAGCGAGTAAAGGATCGGCACCATAAGATAGCAGTAACCTTACAATTTCTTCGTGATCATTTTCACTTGCCTCGTGCAACGGTCGTATGCCTGAATGAGCCGCTTCTGAATGATTCGCACCGTACTGCAAGAGTGTTCTAGCAATCTCAAGCCAACCTTTTGTACAAGCTTCATGTAGCGGGGTATAACCAGCATTATCTTTCTGATCTGGATTCATACCCATACGGTCCAAACAGTAAACAACAACATCTATGTAACCTAGACGTGCTGCTTTATGCATTGCACTTTGGCCAACGCTTTTGTTTAGCACCCATTTATTTATTTCACGACACACATCACTCTCGGTCTTCACTTTCTTTTCATACTTTTCTTCCTCCGTTTTCCTATCTAGTTTGGCTAACATTTGCAAATTTTGAGCGGAACTCTGGTTCCCGGATAGAGTTGAATTAGGTTTCTTTTTTTTACGTATGTAATCAAAACCGGAACTTCCTTTACGCCGCAGATACTTTCCCGGCCGTCTTCTTCTAAAACCAGATGCTGTATTATCTATTTCAGGCGTGGTTCGGTTAGCAACTTTTAAGTTTAGTGATGTATTATCGTCGGTTTCAGGTACACCAATACTTGCCAAGGTGTCTTCCTCATCTTTAATATGTTGGTTCGCTGTCGAAGTTGATGCAGAAACTAAGCCCGGAACAGAATCGTTTATGACAATGTTTAATTGTTGTAAGAATTGTTCGTATTTCTGTTCGAATGTCATTTTGTCATTTCCATCTGACATCTGGGATATTATTTCAGGTGGAGCAGATGCTGGCCGATCATCGCCTACGAAAATCTCTCGAATAATCTCTTTTCGTTGTTGCATTTTAGACTCTGTTCGTGTTTTAGTTTTTAACACAGTTGTTTCAAAAATGCTAAAATGCCGTTTCTTTCCATCACTAGATTCTTCGTCAAAATCTTTTTTCACAGGTATAGAAAATAGTTCTGTAACTGAACTCGATTCTGCACTGTGGGAAACATCGCTATGAATTTGGCTCGAAACACCATAATGGTTTACATTTCTTTTATTTTTGGGCTTTGTACTGAAGGCAACGTTTGTATTTATGACACGCGAATGCAGTACATCAATTATTGACCGCCTTTCATGACACAGTTGCTCTTCTTGTTGGGTTCTAGTAGTTAATAAGGACTTTTTGCTGATATTTGGTGTTGACTTTTGAAGCAATCTCTCTATAGATTTTGCAAATTTAGAGTTTCGATTAGTATTTGATAATAAAGGATCTTGTTCACGCTCCAAATCTGGTAGAGAAGCGGCCATTTTCAGATTGTGTGGATGATCTATAGTAATTAAGCTGGGAGGAATTTTGAGCGAACGTTTATAACGGTAAGCTTCTAAAAGCAATTGACTTTCTTTATCTTTAGGCTTGCTATTTTGAATATCACTTTTGTTGATAGCCAATGTTGCCTTATTCAATTTCTTACAACTGGAATCAGGTACCTTTTCAGTTTTGCCAGCTTTCCCCGACTTTTCATTTCTAGAACGCAACCGCATTGAAAGTTCGCGATCACAATGCTTGTTTGAAAGCTCTTTGCAAATTGTCGATGCAGAGCTCTGATTGTTGGCAAATTTCCGCACATACTTTCGTTTGATTGACTTAATTTTGGTAGTGGAATTACGAATAATTTTATCATTGCGCAATACTTTGCTATTTGCCAATTGCAGTTCCATTTCTCGTTTCTGCTTGGAGCGTGTCATTGTGTTTAAACCTACCATTAAATGCACTTTTGTTTTTTTTTCACCTTTCTTTTCTTCAATGACTTCTTTATATTTAGAATTATTTTGCATCGACGTTATCGCCGTACCCTTTCCTGTTTGTTTTTCAATGTGCATATTATTATATGTCTCCTTTTCCCCAATACTCTTTCTGTCTAATTCTTGCGCACTATCGGGAGATTTTGATTCATTGGTTACAGAGTGGATATTTGTAATAGCAGTATTTTGATTTAAATCCGCTAACGTCGTTATATCCTGTAAATTATGCAGTTTTGGTGATAACTTTTCTTGTACGCCTTTGTCATCGTTTCCTTGAACATATGTTTTTGTAGTAATGTTTTTAACGTTATTATTATCATTACTCTCGGAAGAATCGCAGCCGCAATCAGAAAACTGATTTGTATCAGTGTGATTGCTTTGTCGAGCTTTAATTTTCTTTAGTGGTTTCTTCGAACGATCCGATTTTCTTTTAATAATTTCATCGTCACTCTCCGAACTGCTCTCCACTTGCAAACGAGCAGCAATACGTTTTTCTTGCTGTAATCTCATTTTCCCCCTATCTTTTTTACTTATCTTTTTTTGAATAACGACATTATTTGACTGAGAAGAATGACCTTCTGGGGATTTACCTGTAAGACGTTCTCCTGTCATGGTACTTTGAACCCTTACGTCAATTATATCACAAGACTTACTGCTTTCTGTCGATTCAATACTAACGTTTGATGAATTATTTTCTATTGTTATGTCCCTTGTTTCTGGGTCTTTAATATCATTTGAAGATTTTTGACTCTCTACCCTTAAATCCGTGTTCACACTTACAAATCGGCATTTGGCATTACTTTTCCGTGAACTTGTAAGTAACTGCTCCATAAAATCAGTACATTTATTATTCCAATTGCAATCTAAAATATCAATCGAATCGTATTTTTCGTCTAGACCTGGAATGGACGGCAGCTCAGCGTTAAATGTCGAAGAAATACTTGGTTCTTCTTTTATTTTAATGGGCTCTTTAAAAGTACTGGGTACGTTTATTGGTGTACTGAAAGTAAAACCTTTCAGTTCCGCTTTAGTTCTAATGCGGGCTGCAATTATTAAATTTGCCTCCGTTTTTATTGGTGCAATTGGAACAGGTTGTGGAATTGTTGGCGGTGGAGTATCCATTGTCGGCGTCAGTGGCTCTATTTTACAAATAGGTACATTGTTGTTAACAATTATGGAGTTTTCCCTTTGTAAGCATGGAATAATTTCGGCATGTATTGACTTTCCAACTATTTTCACATCTAGTTCTTTTTCCTCACTTACTACTCGATCATTTACTGTTATAACCGCCGTTGAAGTGGGAGTTATAGGTGTTAATATAGCGTTTGGTTGAACGATATGTTCCTGATATCTTTGCTTAACGACGGGTTCATTACGTTGAGAATTTGAGTACTCTTGAAGATGGCGTTTACGACCAAGATAATTAGGATTCCGCTGTTCTCGAACTAATGTATTGGATGAAGGATTGGTATTTACTAGAGAAATGGGATCAGCAGTTTTTATAACTCCACCAGAATAAGCTGGCGAAATAGTAAGTTCAGAGCTAGTTTTCGATATTGTCCCCATATTAGTAGATGGTTTAAATTGTTCGGCTGTTGCAGGTACATTACTACCAATCACTAAAAGTGGTTCAGATTTTATTGTTTTTACTGTCGCAAAAGGATTTGTTTCTACAACACTTGGACGCATCTGACATATTTGTAAGCTTTTTTCAGAAGTTTTAAATGCCACAGAATTTGTCTTCAGGTTACTGATTGGAGTTGGGCCGATCCGGGGTGAGATAGTGCAAACTTTAGATGAAATTTCAGCGGAAAATTGCTGCAAATTCCGTTTTAGTTCTGGTTGTGCTGCAATTAACTTGCAATCAGCAGGCATTATTACTGGCCTTGTAACCTCCGATGAACTGTAGAATTGTTCATTTTGTTGGCTTACTATTATTTTAGAGCCCTCTAATCTCTCATCCGAGTGCAACGCAAAATTTGGGGTGAAATCTACTCTCGGCAGGCTGTGCCTAAAATCAGTTTGGGAATTTTTTAAAATTGCTTGATTATATCGATACTCAGTAGAATCAGCCTTCGTTTTAACTGTACGCATCGATAAATCTAGAGGCGATGGAGTTAATGGCTCCTCTATCTTGATCCTCTGATGCATTTCAGGTAAGTTTGCATCGTTACAAACTTTGGCTATATTGCGTGTAGACATGGATGGATTTTCCACTAAATACCCATTTTCTATTGACCCAGCCCCATAGTCTTTAGATATTGAGGCATTAATGGGCAATGATAAACAACCGTTGTTTAGAGGAGCTTCGCTTTGAGATAATTTGTCCACAGGTGAAACTCCTGTCTGACCTGACGCTGAGTTTAAGGCTTTCTTGATTATCTGTAAATCCAATTCCTTTTCCGATGTAGCACTTCTCATTGCGACTACCTGGTTAATAAGTTCCCTGTAATTGGTTTTTTGGACTTGGGTTTTCTTTATAGCATTTTGCTTTGGTCCTTGGTTAGAGAGGTTTGAAATTTGTTTAGATTGCATCTGTGGATCTATCGATTGCGACTGCGATAAAGTTTGGATAGTCAGCGAATGAGAGGGCAGTGTCTTGGAACTCTGGGGATGTCGTTCAAAACCACAATAATTCGGATTTTGATGAACTGCGGCGCTTTCCTGATGTGTACGCGCGGATGACCGATGACTTTCAATTTGATTGTGATGTTGTTGACGAATTAATTGTGTATAATTCGACGGTGATTGTGATTGGCTCTGTGGGGTTAGGCTTGTGTGATGCATTTGTATGTGAGATGGCGGCGTTGTGTGCGAAGGTGACGGTGAAGCTGCCACAGCAGTAGATGGCGACATATAATTTGTACTATGCGTATTGTTATCATACTTTATATGCTGTGCTTCATAAAAATATGGTTGAGCTTTGTATCCAGACGAACGGTGAACAGGAGTAGAAGGAGGGGTATTTTGATTTTCCGTACAAAAACTGTTTTTAGTGACTGTCTCTTTCGCTATTTTACTGATTTTGAAATAACCATGCTGTACATTACTTTCACTAAAGCTATTAGTTATACTGTTATAAGGGGAAGTTACGTCCTTACAGCAGGTATCCAAAGGCGAGGACGTTTTGTATGGATTAGCATATAAGCCATTATTTTGATGATGCATTGTGTCGCTATATATTTCTTCTTTATTTTTAAACACCAAATCATGAGTAGTCGTCTTCGTAGGGTGGCGAGGAAGTGATAATGAGTGCACTTGGGAGGGAGATGGTAAGGCTTTCTGGCTTTTTGAATACTGACTTATAATTTGCGTCTGTTTTGTTGTAATCGGTGGCTTTTCTGAGATGGTAGGTATTTCGGCACCTTGCATATAATAATTTTGACTTCGAGACAAATGTGGTCTGGCATTGTTTAATAATGTTTCTTGGTGCTGAATATTTAACTGCGACTGTTGCAATGAACTCTCGTGAGCATTATGATGATAGCTGTTACCACTACCATGCTGCGAATAGTTATTAATAGAAGACATTTGCAATTCGTTCTGCTTCACCTCAGAACCATAGCCACGGACCATAAGTTCTGAGTCATGTACAATTTTCCTTTGCGCATGAATATTACCGAACTTATCAGAACTAAATTGTGGTGTCGACATATATAAGCTCTGATGTCTTGTGTGCGTGTTGCTATGATCGCTGTGTGCAAAGATTTGCGGACATTTTCGGGCATAGTTTGGGCTTCCTTGCTGTTCCTTCAAAGCTAATGAGTTACTTGGATTTATAATGGTATTAGCATCCCTTTTGCTGTTATGTATTAAGTCCATTGTTGTTGCAACTGTCTTTTGACTCTGTATAACCTCACTGTATATTGTTGCTTTTGTCGACCCGTGATCAGGAACCGATGCATGGTAACTCACTATATCGTCATATATACTGCCTTTAGGATAATTACTTATTGCACTTAGATGTTGATGATGGTTTTGTTGCAGTTGTTGAGGTGGTAAATTTGTTGCATTGGCTGTATTCGAATGTGTTGGCATTTGTATAAGGTTTGGCGGCTGCGATTGGTGGTGAGATTGTTGATGCTGAAGTTGTTGCTTGAAATTACAATTCGACTCCAAGGCACAGCTTTTATTAGACACTGAATTTCTTTCTTGTTGTAATCCTACAATAATTCTGTTGGTAGGCATTACTTCTGTTCCGTAAGTTACGTTGCTATTTGAATGGAAAAATTGCCTGCTATCGTGTGGATATATTGAATTTTGATTGATTTTATCTCGCGATGAACCTGATTTTTGAAAATCTACTCTTAAAGAGTGTTCTGAATTCCAGGTTCCATCTGCTGTCGATGAACATGCATTGCACGTAATATTATTTGACATGTTTGGGCACACACAAGATTTATTATTAACGATAACTCTCTCATGCGAATAATATTGAGTATTCGTTCGACCATCATTGATTCCTCTAGTAAAATACATTGCACTTTGCCCTTCGTCATCGCCACCAATGACTTCGTGATGTCTATTTGGATCCATAATATTCCTTAAAGAATCTTAAATGATAATAAGTATGTACATTAATCATACATATATGTATATGTTTGTAAGTATTTATCGCAAACAATTATAATAAGAAAAAGAAATTACCAAAAATAACTACATATTTCTCAAACCAAAGAGATTTCCCACTTATATAAATAACCTTAAACAAATGGTATCAATATAGATACATAATAAGAGCACAAAAGGCTGGGATTTAGAATAAAATCCACCGATTTGAACTGAGAAGGAGTTATTTTCAAACTATTTAATAAAATATAAATGGTTAGAAACGAATTAATCAAAAATGTAATGTAAAAAATTCATTATAAATTGAAGAAATTTAAATAGTTGAATTTTTTATTTTAAATATAAATATCTCAAAAAACATAAGTCAGCAGCAACCATATATACATACACATTTTCTTAATCTGGAGAGCATCCTCTATCCGAACGTATCCAAAATCGGTGGATGCTATTCTAAAATTCCCCCGCATAAAATTTAAAATTATATTAATTATAATTGACATACACTTATATTTACATAAAATTTCGATTTCAAGTAATAAATAATGTAAAATTATAATTTCTAATAAGCCTTGAATTCATTCTATACTCAATATAACGCTTTTTTAAATTTATAGTTTTTGATATAATTTTTCTTTCCTCCGACACTTTCTTCGGTTTAACGAAAACTTTGTGCTTGTAGCAAGGCCTTCGAGGCATTATAACTGTTTTTATCTGTATGCGTGTTGAAAACCAGTATTTTATTTGGTTGTGGCGCTTTGCTATGTAAGTTCGAATTTCACTTACTTTCTTCATGTGTAGTGTAGTTTTGTTTCATCAAATTATATTTTATTTTTTTTTTATTTTTTTTTTTGTTGTAACTTATGTATTTTTAACAAACGTATTCTACTTCTAACTCTGTGCAAGTTAACACTTTTACAACAGGTGTTACTATTCAAAAATGTAATTATAATTTATTCATCTTATTGGTCTGTATTTTAGCGCATTTACATTGTTTTTTTAATTGTAGTACCAAGAAAAAACATATAAATAATACTTTGCTGACCCTTGATTCAAAATCGAAGAAACGACTATATTTTGGCAGGATTTTAAAACATGCATTTTATATACACATATTTTCCGAAAAAATTACTTGTATAACAATATCATTAACAATTGGTATCACTTACTATATATTCTCACCCTACTTATTGAGTAGTCATTTAAAGAACTGTATATACATACATACACACGTGTGAGATGAGAATTCGCGATTTGAGGACGAAAAGTTTTTTATATAAATTTTTATTTTGACTGTTGTATCAGCACATAAGATTCCCTAAATATCCTGGAGGGTTTAGTACATCTGACTGTATCCGAGAACAGGTTTACGTTTTTTTTAATTTTGTATTTAGTTTTAATGTTTATATACTACATGTGAGAAATTTTGGTCAATTCGAATTAATTAAATTTGTAACATGATTAACATGAGAAAATTCGTACCTCTTATTTTTCAATAAATACAATATGTATATATGTATAACCACATTTTAAAGAAAATTGAAGATTTAAACAAGTGTGCATTCCAAATAGCGGTGGTAAATTTTAATATCACCTTGAACAAATGAATGTGGTTTATATACATATACTAAAAATTACATGCGTTAATAGCTTACAGAAACAAAGAATGTTCCGATTAAGTTTTTTTATAAAATTTAACACTACACCTTCGCAATAATGGTTTGTTGGTAGGTATTTTTACTTTTACTTCAACCCGCCACCAGCAGCTCTCGACGCAAGTTTTGATTTCCACAACTTTGCTGTGTCAGCAAGGAATGTAGGAAGTAAAGATTACCGATTTTTTATTGGTGTTAACAGAGATAATTTAACTAAAGTCTGATGATCTTCAAATCTTTCTATTATTTTTTTTTATTTACTCATTTTGTTTTTAATCCAATGTCTAATCATTTTTGTTTTCTTCTTGCTTTCTTTAATTAGAATTCACTTTGCACATTATGGTTGAGCACTTCCACTTTCCTAATTACTCCTTGCTTTGCATTATTTTTCGTTTGCTTTACGACACAATTACAATATAAACTCGACGACTCGTTTAGCTTTGCATTTACTTTTGAATTGTCTTTGCGTTGGTTTTTTCTTTGCTAAGCTGTGCATCAACTTGCTACTGAGGAAAATTCAATGACCAAAAGCAAAAAATTTCTACTTCTACTTGTCTTCTTTGATCGGGTGCTTGCCTGCTTGTCTTGTTGTTTGGCCTACTTTGGCGACGAATTTCACGATTTACTCACGTTCGATTGTACTTATTTTAAATACTAAAGCAACATTAAATAAAACAAATAATATGTACAATACGAATTTTAAACAATATTACAAATTTGTATATATTATCATTTTCTTTACTTTTTCTTAAAATCACTGCTTCATTTTCACCAAACGAGACAACGACGACGAGATATAAAAATGAAAATGACGACAGTGTTACCAATGTGCGCTTCCCTACATCCTAACCGTACAACCCTGTTCGAACTTGGCATTGAAAAGTATACATCAATGATATGGCCTTCAGTTTGAGGATTATTGAAATAGGAAATTAACATTTAAAAATACTAGACTTTCTAAAAATTACTGTGACTTTTTCCAAATAAAAAATTCTAATATTAGTGAAAAAATATATATATCCAATAGAATACGAAATAAATGCAACAGTGTCGTACATGGTGAATATAAAATTTGTCAGGGTTGAGAAATTTATTAGTTTCGAACACAATAAAATTTTTAAAAAATTATTATTGCAACTTTAAACGACAAGCAACTTTGAAGTGCTGAATACATAGAGCGCCACATCTGTCAAATATTAAAATACACACGTTCTTATGGACACAGTTATTTAGACAGCTGCACGATTGCACGACTGCTGGCCGTCAGTTGCCGATCTCGCTAACTTCAATATATTCTTAAATTTGCCGACGACAGTAGGACGAATAATTTGAATAATTTTACATTTTGCATATCAGTGGCATTCTCTACTCTTCTCTCTACTGTCGTTGGCAAATTTAGAAATAATTTTAAAGGAGGAGCAGGGTTGTAGACTTAGTAAATAGACAATTAGTTAATAATGTATCAATACAGTATCATTAATGTGTGATTTGCCTAGTCATGGGTATGCCTTCTGTTTTATTTTTTATTTTTGTTACACTTTTCTGTACAAAGCCGATTGGCGTGAATAAATAAATAAATAAATTAGTCAGAGCGACAACTGAGAGCTCTATGGGTTCAGCACTTTATTTAGAGATGTCGCGTCGCCTTTAATTGTGAGCGGTAGAAACGCGCCGCTCAATGTTTTTATTTAGGTAGACCAGTTAAGGTTCAATTGACAATTCTAATTGAAACTCATCATACTTTATGCAGGTCGTTATTACCTTTAAAAGGATTGGAGTTTTGGTAGCTGTGTCTTGCTGGGTACTCTCCAATGTTGGTCGAATCTAACGGGGCATCTCGACACGATAGAATTTATAGAATACTAGCTGCATTGCCGTGCACATAGCCTGTGGAGACTCCACATTGCTCATAGCTTGCTAGACATAGAATACTATCTAGTTTGCCATGTCTAGTAAGCTAGAAGCTGTCACTTCAGCAGTTTGACAGCGCAGTTTTCATTTCTATGAAAATTTTGAAGAGGCAACATATCCCATTTGCACATATGCCGACGGCATTTTCAATTTGGAAATATGAAATTTATAAGAGCAAGTATTAAGACGGTTGTGTTATATTATAAAAATAAAGTACATTTTCAAAATAACATTCTTTCAAAAAATTAATATTTAGTTTAATATTGTTAATTTACAGAAAAATTATGCAAATTGGGTTGGGAATGAGCGAAGTCTTGAATTTAATAAACTACAAGCATAAATCAAAATATTATTGCGCATTTTAAATATATTATTTCAATTGGTATATAAAATTTATGCCGCAATTATCATATAATAGTCCAAAAATATGAATTCTTATTTTTCCCAGAAGTACATTTGTAAAAAAGGATCTTTCTCCTTTTCTTATTTTTCCCAGAAATACATTTGTAAAAAAAAAGATCTTTATCCTTGGTATTATTTTCTTTTTGCCAGAAATACATTTGTAAACAAAAGGATCTTAATCCTTTTTTTATTTTCCACATAAAAGATTTCAAATGTACGCTACATCAGCTACCTACCCGACGGCATTTCGCAAATGATAAAATAAAATTTTCAAGAGCTCAAAGCATGCGCTACATCAGCTCGAACCTACCTGCCATACGCCTTTGCGCAAATGATTCTATCATGCTAGCAAATGCCCACGTACAGATTTGGCAATGGCAATAGCAATTCGATTGACAGCTAGTATTCTATAAATTCTATCGTGTCGAGATGCCCCGTAAGACAGCTTATATATGCCAACGGTATATACAGATTAATACCCACTTCAGAACTGTTTTCTTAATACACGGTTAATATTATCCTTCACCTAGCTTAACTGAAAGATAGCTTTAATTGACAAAACCGGTTTCACCAAGTTGTGGATAAGTTACTTATGAGTAATGATGAGTAATAGTTAAGTAACTGGTCACCGATAGGTTAACAGTAATTAATGCCTTCGTTATACGATAGGTAATTTTGGTTCTGGCTTCGGGAAAAAAGTAACCTTTTCTTCTTTTCACTACACGTCGGTGTGATTAGCTTATTCGCTCTCTCTCAATGATTTTGCGCATTTGTTTGGTTCGCTTTCTCTTACTGAAAATAGTTTGTTTGATTATTGTTATGGTCACCCATGTGTTACAGAAAACTGGTCGATAGGTTATTTGTGTGGTTATCGCGCAACTTGCTATGGGTTATTTGTTTGGTTATTCAGTTATCGCCTCTGCCTATCGTATTAGTTAACTTTTTTCTTATAAATAAAACAATTGATTTTTTATATTTTTTTATTTAATTCTTTTTTGAAGTTTATATGTTTATACATAACAGTTATATTCTTCCTTTCTATTTTTTACAAATTTCCAGCAATTATTTAGGATTCGCTTTTAATTATTAGCATTTATATACATATATACATACATTACAAATTGAAATTTTCTTCTTGCAATTTTTTTTTTACAAATTTTTCGCAATTGTTTTAGATTAGCTTTTAAATATTTAAACAATGAATACTTCCTATAACCCTCCAAGTGATTCAGAGGGGGACACCAGCACATGAAACTCAAGCGTGCATTAAATCATCACGCTTATGGTCGACAGTTGAAAAACTCCGCCTGAAAACGAATATGAAGCGCATCTTCATAATGACGTGGATTCAGGACTTTACGCAGAAATGTTGTTGAAAATTGGTGATGGTTGTTTAGATGTTGACGTTGAAGGCTATGTATTACTGTCAAGAGAATTTTGTAATTTAATAGAAAGTGATGTGGATCTCATTGCTAATGTTTTTCCGGAATTACAACAAAATTTGGTGCTAATGTTTTAACAGGTGTCGGTAAGGGAAATAGTGTTATAACACCTCGGATACCAATTATTCCCACTGAATTTGAAAGGGTTCAGCTTCCTCTCAAGCTTAGCTTTGCTGTTACTATAAACAAGACACAAGGACAAACATTACAGGTAGCAGGAGGGCATTTAGAAAACCCATGCTTCTCTCATGGTCAACTTTATGTAGCCTGTTCACGTGTATCTAATGCCCAGTATTTGCATATATTCGCACCCGACGGGAAAACTTATAACATTGTCTACAAAAATATCCTAGATTAATACTTTGTATTTTATTTTTTAAATTGTAAGAATTCTGAATTATTTATTTTTGTTATGGTGAAATATATTTTAACATTTGTTATTGCATTTCAATATGCATATTGTTGCGAATTTACTCCTTGCTAGTTTTACTTTACTAGGTTCGTATCTCTGGATTGACAAATAAAACTAAAAGCCGTTTAATTCACTTCAACAAAATCTCTTTATTTTACAACTCGTCTAAACTATATCAGTTTACTCTTAGCACTGGTTGGTTACGTTGGCGCTGCCACGGCTTATATAGCCACGCACTCCTCGCTGATGCTGACGTGTCCTTCTAGAATATTGCGTCTGGAAATTATAAGAACATAATGCTATACGGCGCCAAATGCAGCTATTGTTTAGACAAGCAGACAGCCACGGCCCCAGACTCAGAAATTGTTTAAGTAGACAAGCAGACAGCCGCGGCGCCAGATGTCTACAACAAGACAAATATGTACCTACAAGACCATATATGTACCTACAGCTATAATAAGGGATGCATATAGCAATACAAATACAATTTAATACTACTTTTGTAACAATATTTTAAGGTGTTGAAACTTCATTGCCTGTAATATTTTTTAAGAATTGTTGATCTCAACCAAGCAATAAAATTTAGTTATTATTGACTCATCTCTATTATTATAAGTAATATTCAAATTTCATATTATTATTTCACACGTATACATACATATGTATGTATGTATTCTTTAAAGTCGCGGGGTAATTTCTCAAAATTGAGGGTACTGGACTTTATGTACTTCAAAGCAAGAATAACCACAGTTGTGTTCCAAGCGCTCATTCGACATTTCCTTATTCAATCGACATAGTTGTATTGAAAACGGTAGCACCTATACAAGTTGCTTAAGAAATTTGCATACCTAACTTGGATGAGCGCCAGCTGGAGTGTACAAACTTAACCCTTAAATGCGTGATGATGTATATATACATCAGTGTTTTCTTCCTTACATAATTTCTAAACGGTAACTCAAACACAGTACTTTTTACTTTTATTAGGTGCTAAAAGTATCTGTGTTGGTTTTGAACGCAAACTTTCATATGACATTTCACTTTTTAATTTTAATAATTTGACAGCTTGGCGCGCCACTTACAAATACATACTTTGGCGGTAAAATTGCAATCTCATTTTGGTGGTTAGTTAATAGTATTTTTACGTGCTATAAGTGATTTAGTTATGAGAGGATAAAGGTAAGAAAAACACATTACATTGGTTTTATTTAGAATTCAATAACAGTTATAGTAAATACGAGCGTTATAATTGTGATGTAGAAATACATCAGCAAGCAAAATCGGCAAATAATAGTTTTACTGCGGGTACAATAATATCTTTTTTATATTTGACTTATTTCTTATAAATATATAATTTATTCATATGAATTATATAATTACACACTACAACAGCCAATCTGGGGGGTGAGAAAATAAAATTTTTTTCTTTATTTTTCCCTTAATCTATGCTTAATTTTCTATCTGTTACAATTTATGGTATTTAAAAAGGAAAAACAATGCATTTAAGGGTTAAATAGTATAGTATTATATTAGTAAGTCGGACTCAATAACTATTATTATTATATTTAAATTACTCAATACTATTTAATTTAAAATGTTATTGTTAATTTAACTTACATATGTACAAATTATGTGAATATTAAGAATTAGTAAATTGATTTATTTAGTATTGTAAATTATACAATAGAACAATATACCCATATAGTATAAGTTAAAAAAAATAATGATAATATAGTAATTATCATACATAAACTTTTCCAAAAAATCGATTGTGAAAAAAAATTCAGTTTGTAATGTATTTATATATACACACATATATTTAAACTTCATTTTCGCATTTATAATATTAGTATGAGTATGGTTTGGATATATAGCAGATTTCCGCTTCCGAGGCATTTGCTAAGAAAAGCAGATTAAGAATTAACATCAGCGAGTAAGATCTAAAATAATAAAGTGACAGCTAACCACAAAAATTACGGATTACCTCAAAAGTTTTAATAATTTTATACTGCATGTATTTTTTTCATTCTTAAAAACTTTTTTTTTAATATAAAGTACCCTATTTTACTTCTAATACCTTCAGGAGTATATGTACAAAGTTTCATGATGATCGGTTAAGTAGTTTTTGTGTGAAAGCGTAACAAACAAACTTACATTCGCATTTATAATATTAGTATGAAGTATGATTTCATCAAAATATTCGTCAAGTTTTGTTTTATCACCTTCAGGCATTGGTAAACAGCTCATTTTTTACACCCATTCCGCCAACGGACTCGTCGCAATGCCTTCACTATTTGTGCCATTCATACCCATCAGAGAGCTGCAACGATCACAATTTTTTCAATCATACCCGATCATTGACTCAGATTTTTTGTGACGGAAAACTTTGCTTCAACAAAAATGAATGATCGTAAGCGAGCGTGCTCGAAGCGAACAATCAGTTTCAATCACTCTTGCTTGTTTCGTCATGATTTTTCTCGATCGAAAGCCTTGTGTGAGCAGCAAAGAATGTTCGAGAATGCTGCTTGCATTCCGATCGATCACAATCATACCGTTTGGTCATACCGGTTGGTTCCTGCCAGCAGCGCAGTCGCTGAGCGTTCTTTTTCTTTAGCTTGAAATATTATAACTGAAAAAAGAAATAGGCTCGGACCATGTTCAGTTGAAAGCTTATTTTTTTTAAATTCATTTTATAAAAGTTTTAGCGATTAAGATTGAAACCAAAAAATAAACCTTTTTTTAATTTTAAGTTTTTGTGGATCTCAATGAAGAAGTGATTAGAATTAGAAATTTGTGTTCCCAAAGCATTACCATTGTTTATTAATTTTAAGCATTAATTGAATTTTAGTTTTAAGCGTTAAAAATGAAGAAATATATGCAGTAATGTTTTGGTTAATTTTATGCATCGCAACTTGTTTCCGTTAAAACACACAAATATGTACAAACAAACTATGTACGTATATACACATTCGCAGGGCAATTCTCGATCTGATTGGTCTAATCACAATCAATTCAAATGCAACTTGATCGATGTCTGAGTTTTCGTGCATCGTTGGACTTGATCGTCTTTTTCTGTACAATCATTTCCAATCATCATACCGGAACCAACCAATCAGTTTCAATCAGTAAGCAGAGCAATCCAATCAACTGATCGAACTCCTTCGTTTTGAGCACGAAACTCGATCGAACAATTTTGTTGCGAACCGCTGTGCTGAGTTGTGACCGTTTTGAGCGAGGCTGATCAAACCGGATCGATCATACTCAATGCAGGTCTCTGATACCCATTAATGTCTGTTAAGCCTCCCCGTCGGTGAACTAAAGGCAAACACTTGAAAATATGTACATATGTTAAACTGTTTTTGGGGACATTACACTACAGCAGCTAATTGCACGTCCATAAATAGTGTACAAAATGTTTGTTCATTTGCTGTTTAAATCTTCACCCAACATTTTCTGATACATTTTTTGTTCTGGATTTAAGTGACTGGAAAACTGTTCTTTGTTGTTGTTCTGGCAAAGGCAATATATAATCAAGTACTTACAATTACCGTTATTTAACGACGCACAAGCACCCTTTCGCCATACATTTTCAAATAACATGGAGTTTAATAGCTTTTTTATTGAGATTACTAGCTGCACTCTCTAATATGCGACGCGTTTGTTCTTGCTAATCCCTTTTTTGGTATAGTGCGCTGTATTTAATACTGAGACTAACCAAAATCTAATAACATAAGGGGTATTCTCTTGCTCTTGCAAGATTGCAGATTGCAAAAATACTACACCGAAATATACAAGGGCACGAGAGCACCCATTGCAGAATCTAGTGATATATGAGCGACTGATTCAGTCAATTTATTGTAATTGTTATTGTAAATGCATTTTTAACAAAAAAACTGTAACAAAACTTTATAATTTAAATAGAAATTATAAAATCTAATTAAAATTTACCTTTCTCAACAGTTTAACGACGTAATATGTCTTTATGTAAAATGGCAACTACAACAGGGTTGCAATTTTATTTTTGCGTGACATTGCACGCTAATATACATGGGTTTTGGTCTGACATATTTCACAGCCCTTGCAAATATTTTTCTGTGTGTGTTTGTTGTTGTGCCGTTGTAAATTTGCAATGCTTGCACCGTGCACCGGGTTTTGCAAGAGCAAGAGAATACCCCTATACTTATGTCGAATTGTTCCATGGTATTCGTAGTATCCACGATTTTTAATAACGCTATTAATTGCATCTTTAAGCTTTTTCTTATTGAACTAGCCTGTAAATCTGTTACTATTGATGACAGATTTGAGTTGATCGCAATTTCGCAATTGTACAAAGACTTTTAGTAGTATAAGGTTAACCGAGGAAATAAATATACATATGTATATGTGTGGCTGCATAAAAATTCAATAATTCTTCCAATTATTCGGTTTTTCTTGTTCTGAAAAGATTCTTATCTTATACATCTTTATATATAAAAATAAATCGCAAAATGTGTTGGTAAGCGCATAACTCAAAAACGCCTAGACCAATTTTGCCAATTCTTTTTTTAAAATGTTCGTTGAGGTTCAAGGATGGTTTTTACGGCAAGAAAAGTTCGAATAATTGCCGGAAACCCCCTAAAACCAGCCCTCTTCTTTTTCCCATACAAACGAATGAATGTTTGTTTATTACAAATGCTGAGAGAACGACTGAACCAATCTTGATGAAATTTTCAGGTAATGTTCTGTGGGGATCGGGGAAGGTTAAGAAATAAAAAAACCTGTATGCTTTTCATGAGGAAAAGTGGGAAAATTGGACAATTCCAAAAAGTTAATTTTTTCAATACAATTTTTTTTTCAATATTTTTTGTTATGTTTTTCAATTATTTGAATCGTTCAAATTTGTCGTTTGCTTCAAAAATTTTTGAAAATTATTCAGTGAAAATGTTATATGCGTTGCACACAAAGTGATCAATTACAGATTGTAAACGATGCCACGAAGAGATCGTGCTAATATCGGTCGACTTTCTTTTTGGCATCAACATACATTAGCAGCCCAAGGCACATGACCGAGTACTCCCAGGATGCGATGACATACGCGCGGTATTATGGATCGCGGTCAATCAGCAAGCGATCGTCACGATGACACAGCAAGACTTTTCAAGCAACAGCTTCGATGGACCTTATCTTGAAGCAACGTACATATGTATGTGCTGTTAGATGCTAGATGTACTCTGTTGAGTGGCAAAAAAAAGGTTTGCGCCTGCACACATTCTTCTTTGGATAGTGGATTGTGGTTACACCAGATTAAATTGATGAAATCATTCAATCATGCCGAAATTCCTGATGCAAGGAAAGATCCAGTATTATACGAAATGATGAAAACCAATAAGCTTCATGGACCTTGCGGACACCACAATCCCACTTCGGTTTGTATGTCTCACAATAAATGCATGAAACAGTATCCACGTGCTTTTCTTTCGGAAACACAAACTAGAAATGATGGATATCCACTCTATCGGCGTTGCTCACCAGACGACAATGGCAGAACATTCAGCATCCAATTTAGAAGAATGAATATCGAAGTTGACAACACATGGATCGTACTATATTCACCACTATTATCTAATTCACATTCTAACCTCATATCAATGTTGAGTATTGCAGTTTGGTGTAATCGATAAAATACGTTTGTAAATACATACGTCGCCAAAGGAAGCAATACGATACGGTCGATACGTGAACTGCAATAAAGCGCTTTTTAGGATATTTAATTTAGCAATTCATGAACGTTTTCCGACTGTTGTGCGTCTCGCAGTTAATTTGGAGAATGGCCAAAGAGTGTTCAACCCAGGGACATTCGGAAATACCTTCATATTATACATAGATTGCATCGTCAAAGAAATGTTTAGACAGAAAGCAAGGCCAAACAGTAGATGGACATCCAGGTGTGTTATCAACTAATGCATTAGGACGAATTTACACAATCCAACCGAAAAACGACGATTGTTTTTACCTATTGCTATTGATAAATGTACACGGTTCAATTTCATTTGAGTCATTGCGTACTGTGTGTGCAGCTTTTTGAGAAGCTGCAAATGAAGTTCGCACACTTTTCGCGATAATCATTTCGACACCTCAGCCTTCAAATCCGCGTCTATTATGCGATACGAACACAAATGAAATTGCCGAAGACATTTTACATCGTCTTCGCTAAAAATTGGAAATGGATCAATTCCGGGTGATACTTCCGGTAGTTTGATATCAATTACATCTGCCGTTTATCAACTCACGAAAGATAACTCATCACAAATGTTCGGACATTGGCCAAATTATCGTAACTACGATTCCTTAAGTGTACGCGCAATGTTAGCTGCCAAAAATGCCGATATTGTTGACTTAAACTGGAAGATTCAAAGACAAATTCTGCGAGACTTGCGCTCATACAAATCGATGGTTCGTCTTGACAATGAAGACGACGCCGTGAATTATCCAGTGGTATTTCTAAATTCTTTGGAGAGGCTTGGTATGCCACCGCATAATTTGCGTCTCAAAACTATTCCGTTTCCAGTGAAAATTGCATTTGAGATGAGAATCAACAGGAGACAAGGATAGTCGCATAATGTGTAGCATAAATTTGGAAATGCTCTGTTTTTAACACGGTCAGATATACGTGGCGTACTCAACCATCTTTTCTGTATACCGGAACAAAAACCAAAAAATTTAGTATATCAAGCTGCGTTACATTGAAAAAAAAAAATGCAACGTTAAATTTAACTTTCTTTTCATTTCAAAACACATAATTTCACGCAGGACAACGGCTGCGGGGTCAGCTAGTACATATATAAAAATGAATCGAAAAATGTGTTGGTAAGCGCATAACTCAAAAACGCCTGGACCAATTTTGCCAATTCTTTTTTTAAAATGTTCGTTGAGGCTCAAGGATGGTTTTTACGGTAAGAAAAATTCTAATAATTGCCGGAAAACCCCTAAAACCAGCCCTTTTCTTTTTCCCATACAAACGAATGAATGTTTGTTTATTAGAAACGCTGAGAGAACGACTGAACCAATCTTGATGAAATTTTCAGAGAATGTTCTGTGAAGATCGGGGGAGGTTTAGAAATAAAAAACCTGTATGTGTTTCATAAGGAAAAGTCGGAAAATTGAACAATTCCAAAACGTTAATTTTTTCCATTCAAATTTTTTTATTCAATTTTTTTTGTTTTGTTTTTCAATTATTTAAATCTCTCAAATTTGGCGTTTGCTTAAAAAATTTTTGAAAATTATTCCGTGAAAATGTTATGTATTTTTCACACAAAGTGATCAATTGCAGATTGAAATTTGTCACGATGCCACGAAGAAGTGGCGCTAATATCGGTCGGCGTTCTTTTTGGCATCAACATACATTAGCAGCCCAAGGCACATGACCGAGTACTCCCAGGATGCGATGACATACGTGCCGTATTATGGATCGCGGTCAATTAGCAAGCGATCGTCACGATGTCACAGCAAGACTTTTCAAGCAACAGCTTCGATGGGCTTTATCTTGAAGCCCTGTTAGATGCGAGATCTACTCTGTTGAGTGACAAAAGAGAGGTTTGCCGCACGCACACATTCTTCTTTGGATGGTGGATGGTGGCTACACGAGATCAAATTGATGAAATCATTCAATCATACGGAAATTCCTGATGCAAAGAAAGATCCAATATTATACGAAGTGATAAAAACCAATAAGGTTTATGGGCTTTGTGGACACTACAATCCCATTTCGATTTGTATGTCTGACAATAACAGAACATTCAGTATTCAATTTAGAAGAGTGAATATCGAAGTTGACAACACATGGATCGTACTATATTCACCATTATAGTCTAATTCACATTCAAAACTCATATCAATGTTGAATATTGCAGTTTGGTGTAATCGATAAAATACGTTTGTAAGTACGTCACTAAAGGAAGCAACATGGCGATTATTGGTCTTGAACGATTCGGTCGATACGCGAACTGCTACAAAGCGCTTTGTAGGATATTTACTTTTGCAATTCATGAACGTTTTCCGACTGTTGTGCGTCTCGCAGTTATTTTGGAGAATGGCCAAAGAATGTATTTCAACCCAGGTAATGCAGTACAGCCAGAGGATGGAGTCATATGTAGAAGTTCACGCAAGTGAGGAAAGTTCTCTGATCGCCATTCACTTGGGAGTGGCCAGAAACGATTCTTTTACATATGACTCAAGCAGCTCACGACTTCCGGTCTTTGACCAAGTATCCTCTGGGTAGCCTAAGAACATCCGTTTGAAGGCGAGCTAACGTGAGAAGGCGAAATATCCCCTACATAGGGTTGTGCGCTGGATTTGGGACCCGCCACGTAAAAAAACAACCCCAGCGAATAGCAACAACCAGCCTCGGATGAGAGACCCCCCTTTTGATGACGACCATGGAAAACGAAATAAGGACTACGAATTGAGGGCATGCACCTGGAATGTCCGGTCCCTTAATTGGGAAGGTGCCGCTGCCCAGCTGGTTGATGTCCTCGTGAAAATAAAGGCTGACATCACCGCCGTCCAAGAAATGCGATGGACGGGACAAGGACAAAGACGAGTAGGTCCTTGTGGCATTTACTACAGTGGCCATATAAAGGAGCGCAAGTTTGGTGTTGGATTTGTGGTGGGAGAGAGACTCCGTCGCCGAGTACTATCATTCACTCCGGTGAATGAACGTCTAGCCACAATCCGCATCAAAGCGAGGTTCTTCAACATATCGCTGATTTGCGCCCACGCCCCGACGGAAGAGAAGGACGATGTGACCAAAGATGACTTTTATGAGCGCTTGGAGCTCGCTTATGAGAGCTGCCCCCGCCACGATGTCAAAATCGTGCTTGGCGACTTCAACGCCAGGGTGGGCAAAGAAGGTATCTTTGGCACTACGGTCGGTAAATTCAGCCTCCACGAGGAAACATCCCCAAATGGGTTGAGGCTGATCGACTTCGCCGGGGCCCGAAATATGGTTATCTGTAGTACTAGATTCCAGCATAAGAAGATTCATCAAGCTACCTGGCTGTCTCCGGATCGAAAAACTACCAACCAGATCGATCATGTTGTGATAGACGGAAGACACGTCTCCAGTGTTTTAGATGTGCGTGCGCTCCGAGGTCTTAACATCGACTCGGACCACTATCTTGTTGCAGCTAAGATTCGAACCCGCCTCTGTGCAGCAAAAAACGCACGCCAACAAACACAAGGAAGGTTCGACGTCGAGAAGCTGCAATCACAACAGACAGCCGAGCGATTTTCTACTCGGCTTGCACTCCTGCTCTCTGAGAGCACTCGTCAACAACTCGGTATAAGGGAACTGTGGGACGGCATTTCAAACTCCTTACGTACAGCTGCAACCGAAACCATTGGTTTTCGGAAGGTGCAAAAGAACAGCTGGTACGACGAGGAGTGCCGTGTCGCAGCGGAGAGAAAACAGGCTGCCTACCTCGCAACGTTACGATCGACCACAACACGTGCGGGATGGGATAGATACCGAGAGTTGAAGAGGGAAGCGAGACGCATTTGTAGACAGAAAAAGAAAGAGGCCGAAATGCGTGAGTACGAAGAGCTTGATAAGCTGGCCGACAGGGGTAATGCTCGAAAATTCTACCAAAAGATGCGGCGGCTTACAGAAGGTTTCAAGACCGGAGCATACTCATGTAGAACCCCCCAAGGTGATCTAGTCACTGATGCCCAGAGCATACTTAAATTATGGAGGGAACACTTCTCCAGCCTGCTGAATGGCAGTGAACACACAACGCCAGGAGAAGACGAACCCGATTCCCCAATCGATGACGATGGAAAAGACGTTCCATTGCCCGACCAAGAAGAAGTTCGAATAGCAATTACCCGCCTGAAGAACAACAAGGCGGCGGGGGCGGATGGATTGCCAGCCGAGCTATTCAAACACGGCGGCGAAGAACTGATAAGGAGCATGCATCAGCTTCTTTGTAAAATATGGTCGGACGAAAGCATGCCCAACGATTGGAATTTAAGTGTGCTATGCCCAATCCATAAAAAAGGAGACCCCACAATCTGCGCCAACTACCGTGGGATTAGCCTCCTTAATATCGCGTATAAGGTTCTATCGAGCGTATTGTGTGAAAGATTAAAGCCCACCGTCAACAAACTGATTGGACCTTATCAGTGTGGCTTCAGACCTGGTAAATCAACAACCGACCAGATATTCACCATGCGCCAAATCTTGGAAAAGACCCGTGAAAGGAGAATCGACACACATCACCTCTTCGTCGATTTTAAAGCTGCTTTCGACAGTACGAAAAGGAGCTGCCTTTATGCCGCAATGTCTGAATTTGGTATCCCCGCAAAACTAATACGGCTGTGTAAACTGACATTGAGCGGGACCAAAAGCTCCGTCAGGATCGGGAAGGACCTCTCCGAGCCGTTCGATACCAAACGAGGTTTCAGACAAGGCGACTCCCTATCGTGCGATTTCTTCAATCTGCTGCTGGAGAAAATAGTTCGAGCTGCAGAACTTAATCGAGCAGGTACAATCTTTTATAAGAGTGTACAGTTGCTGGCGTATGCCGATGATATTGATATCATCGGTCTCAACACCCGCGCCGTTAGTTCTGCTTTCTCCAGACTGAACAAGGAAGCAACGCAAATGGGTCTGGCAGTGAACGAGGGCAAGACGAAATATCTCCTGTCATCAAACAAACAGTCGTCGCACTCGCGACTTGGCACTCACGTCACTGTTGACAGTCATAACTTTGAAGTTGTAGATAATTTCGTCTATCTTGGAACCAGCGTAAACACCACCAACAATGTCAGCTTTGAAATCCAACGCAGGATAACTCTTGCCAACAGGTGCTACTTCGGACTAAGTAGGCAATTGAGAAGCAAAGTCCTCTCTCGACGAACAAAAACCAAACTCTATAAGTCACTCATAATACCCGTCCTGTTATATGGTGCAGAGGCTTGGACGATGACAACATCTGATGAGTCGACGTTGCGAGTTTTCGAGAGGAAAGTTCTGCGAAAGATTTATGGTCCTTTGCGCGTTGGCCACGGCGAATATCGCATTCGATGGAACGATGAGCTGTACGAGATATACGGCGACATTGACATAGTTCAGCGAATTAAAAGACAGCGGCTACGCTGGCTAGGTCATGTTGTCCGAATGGACGAAAACACTCCAGCTCTGAAAGTATTCGACGCTGTACCCGCCGGGGGAAGCAGAGGAAGAGGAAGACCTCCACTCCGTTGGAAGGACCAAGTGGAGAAGGACCTGGCTTCGCTTGGAATATCCAATTGGCGCCACGTAGCAAAGAGAAGAACGACTGGCGCGCTGTTGTTGACTCGGCTATAATCGCGTAAGCGGTGTCTACGCCAGTAAAGAAGAAGAATGCAGTACAGCCAGTGGAGACACCGCCAGCAACAAAATTGTTCAACTTTCGTCAATGAACCCTTTGCGAGGACATTAGGAAATACCTTGATATTATACATAGAATGCATCGTCAAAGAAATGTTTACACAGAAAGCAGTAGATGGGCATCCAGGTGTGTTATCAACTAATGCATTAGGACGAATTTACACAATCCAACCGAAAAACGACAATTGTTTCTACCTTCGGTTGCTATTGGCGCGATTCAACTTCATTTGAGTCATTGCGTACTGTGAATGATACGGCGTGTGCAACTTTTTGAGAAGCAAGCCAGCAGTTGCAATTGCTGCAAAATAATAATCACTGGAATGCAAATGAAGGTCGCACACTTTTCGCGATGATCATTTTGATATATCAGCCTTCAAACCCGCGTCAATTACGGAATACCAACAAAAATGATATTGCCGAAGACATTTTTCATCGTATTCACTAAGAATTGGAAATGGGTCAATTCCGGTGGTTTAATATCAATTCCGACGCCGTGAATTATCCAGTGTAATTTCTAAATTCTTTGGAGAGGCTTAGTATGCCGCGGCATCATTTGCGTCTCAAAGTTAGATCTTTTGTTATTATGTTTCGCAATCTTCATGCACCGAAACTGGGTAATGGAACCTGACTGATTGTGACGCAGCTATCGAATACAAGGGGGCAGAATGCTTGATTTTACGAATTCCTTTGAGTTTTAACCTTTTTCGATCAAATGTATTCCGTTCTCAGTGAAAATTGTATTTAAGATGACAATCAACAGGACACAAGGATAGCCGCATATTGTGTTGCATAAATTTGAAAGTGCTATGTTTTTCACACGGCCAGATATACGTGACGTGGTCACGAGTTGGAAAACCATCTTTTCTGTACACCGGAACAGAAACCAAAAACTGTTGTTTTTCAAGCTGCGTTACACTGAAAAAAACAAAAATGAAGGGATAAATTTAACTTTCTTTTCATTTCAAAACACATAACTTCACGCAGGACAACGGCTGCGGGGTCAGCTAGTTATAAATAATAACATACGATGCTTCAAATTTTTCTTGGAATGGCAATTCATTGGTAGCAATTTTTAACGGGTTCATTATCGATATATGGTGTCTCATTCTTACACATTCAAAAATTTCGTATGATGAATGTTGCTACTCTTACGATAGAGTTTTCCATTTCAAGACAAAAAGTTACAAATGGATATGTATTAAAATAAGTGATGGAACTTTACAAATGTATTTGTGAATTGGTTATAGCCCTGACAGACGACAGCGCTAATATGCATTAGCGGGCTTAATTTAAATTTGACCCTTGTTAATGCAAGTTTGTAATGCATAAGAATTCAGTGCATTTAGCTGAATTTACGAAATTTGAATAGGCAACACTGCTCAAAAATGGCCGATTTTTGCTATTTATTGACAGATGTCGCACTTTTGCTATCTATTTTTCCAATATTCTTAACTTTTTTGCACACTTTTTCCGCATTACAATCAATTAATGCCATTAATTTCACTCTATTATCTTTTAACGTAGATAATAATAAACGAATTTTTTCGTTAAATTTATATTGATTTTCCAAAATTACCAAAATTTCTTTTAATAATTTATCTTATTCATTTTTATTTCACTTTTTTTTTAATAAAGAAACTAAATTTCACTATCAGCTGTCTAATAGCCCTGACAGACGACAGCGCTAATATGCATTAGCGGGCTTAATTTACATTTATTTGCGCATTTGACCCATGTTAATGCAAGTTTGTAATGCACAAGAATCCCCTGCATTTGGTTGATTTTACTAAATTTGAGTAGGCAACACGGCTCAAAAATTGCCGATTTTTGCTATTTATTGACACTTTTGCTATCCATTTTTCCAATATTCTTAACTTTTTTGCACACTTTTTCCGCATTACAATCAATTATTGCTATTAATTTCACTCTATTTTCTTTTAACGTAGATAATAATAAATTATTTTTTTCGTTAAATTTATATTGATTTTCCAAAATTACCAAAATTTCTTTTAATAATTTATCTTATTCATTTTTGTTTCACTTTTTTTTCCCTAAAGAAACAAATTTCACTATCAGCTCTCTAAATGCACAAGCCTGCCGTCTGTCACCATAAAATTTCAATTCGCATTAGCGTTGCTTAAGGCGCATTAATTTTGCTCGTCTGTCAGGGCTATAATGCACAAGAATTCCGTGCATTTGGTTGATTTTACTAAATTTGAGTAGGCAACACTGCTCAAAAATGGCCAACTTTTGCTATTTTTTGATAGATGTCGCTAGAAATCTGCTGCTTCCCTTGCGTTTAGAGCATCAGAGGAAAGCAGTTTTATATTGTTAATTAAATTATGTGCAAGCATACATATTAACAAAAACAAATTTTCATATTTTTAGATGACAGAAAATAAACAACGCACAGTTTGCTATCCATTTTGCCCAATATTTTTAACTTTTTCGCATACTTTTCCGCATTACAATAAATTATTGCTTTTAATATCATTGTATTATCTTTTAACGTAGTTAATAATAAACGACTTTTTTCGTAAAATTTATATTGATTTTCCAAAAATTTCTATTAATAATTTATCTTATTCATTTTTATTTCACTTTTTTTAATAAATAAACAATTTTTACTATCAGCTGTCTAGGTGCACAAGACTGCCGTCTGTCACCATAATATTTCAAAGCGCATTAGCGTTGCTTAAGGCGCATTAATTTTGTTCGTCTGTCGGCTATTACTCCCGTCTTGTAGAGCCCCATCTCTGTAACATTTTCTGCAATTTTCAATTAAATGGGAGAAAGCGCAAGTAAGAAAGGGAAAAAAGAACTTTGTTTTAAATTATCAATTGTTATTGCAAATGATATAATAGAGCTATTTTATGCTTTTATTTGTAAAATAACGGAAAGTTTGTTAGAGCTGTAAATAATTTTACATTTTACATATTAGTGGCATCACCACTCTCCCTCATCTCTCTACCTTCAATTCTATTGTCAACTCTTCTGTCGTCCTACTGTCGTTGGCAAATATAGGAATATATTGAAGATAGCGAGAGCGACAACTGTCGGTTTGCAGTCGTGTAGTCGGCCAGCTGTCAAAAGAACTGTGTCCTTAAGATCGTGTGTATTTTATTATTTGTCGGATGTCGCTTGCAGTCTGTCGCGCTCTATGTGTTCAGCACTTCAACGCTTTGTCTATTATTACATGAAGCAACTTTTGTTGCGGCAACTCTTGGTTTATAGGTAATGGGGCGACGAGGAGAGGAGAATCGCGCCGAGTTTCCAGTGTTCAGCAACTCGCTTTGTGTTCTTATTCGTAAGTTCGTGCTCTGAACACATAACGACGACAGATGACAAACGACATCTGTCAAATATTACACACGTTCTTATGGACACTTATTTTGACGACGACACGAAAACACGACTGTAGGCCGACAGTTGTCATTCTCGCTAATTCCTATTTGCCAACGACAGTAGAATGAAGAAGAAAGATGAGGAAGAGTGGTGATGCCACTAATATGTAAAATTATTCACAGCTCTTACAAACTTGACGTTATTTTACAAATAAAAGCATAAAATAGCTCTATTTTATCATTTGTAATAACATTTGAAGCATCGCCTCGAATAACGTTGTAAGTGCCATCGGCTATGAATGGCACTTACAACGTTATTCGAGGCGATGATTCAATTGATAATTTAAAACAAAAATATATACCTATTTACTTATTTTTTGCATAAAAAATTTAACTTTGAACAAAATATTAAAATTTCATTGAAGTGCAAGGTATTAGTATGGCCACAACGAAATTGTGTACATGCAAAATGGACAGCTGCGTTGTTTTGTGTACTTGCGTTGTTTTGTTTTCATTTCACTTTCGTACTCTCGTTTGTCGTTTGTCGTCTGTCGTCGTTATGTGTTCAGTACATCGCTGCGACGTTTTTCGCCATTCGTGTTCTTTTTTTCGTGGTACATAGTTGCATTTGCGTATATTTTTTTGAAATTAATATTTTGAATATATTTAAAAAATTTAATTTCATCTTTTGGTAAGTAATTTGCAAATATGTATACAGATATACATAATATAATATAAATATTTTAGAAAATGGAGTATGACGAAAAAATCGAATCAATTAAAGATATTGTGAAATGTATGGAGAAAGCCATACAAATTGATTCAGACGATAGTGAAAAGGGTGATATATGTGAAAGTCTGTCATAAAATCTTTGTTCTAATTTTGAATTAATATATGTGATAGAGTCACCCAAATACCTATAAGGAAAAAAAAACGACAATGGGTTAAAGTAAAGTGAAAGAGAATGCGAAAAAAAATCGAACAGAGTTGCGCAACACAAGTTGCGACAGCAAAAGAGAATCGCCCGAGAATTAGCAACAAAAGTTGCTTCGTGTAATAACAGACTTTCTCACTTGCAATTGAAAAACAGTTGCAATTGTAACAGTGTTGGTGAACAGCTGGAAAAGTTTCAATGTGTTTGTGCAATCTATTATCTCCGTCTTGCAGGGAAAGTGGTCGTTCCTCGTTTTCTATTACTAAACGTTGTCAACTGACAAAGTTCAGGAGATTTTGACGTTTAGCTATTGCTCTCTCATTTTC
Organism: Bactrocera dorsalis; assembly: GCF_023373825.1. NCBI lineage: Eukaryota > Metazoa > Arthropoda > Insecta > Diptera > Tephritidae > Bactrocera > Bactrocera dorsalis. Next base: position 53,254,594 of record NC_064307.1, read on the forward strand.
ATTGAGAGACGAGATTTGCATCTCTATATCTCTGATTGATATTTTATATTGAAATGAAGACAAATATTTAGCCATTAAAAAAATTAGAAAAATACATATGTATGTTTATTCGCAATTTTTTGAAATTTTCATCGTATAGCTTAGTACGCAGCTCTCAAGAAACGTAAAAACTTCATATAAAAAAACGCTTAAGAAACGGTCCAGAAACGTTCCTGCGATAAAGTTACTTGTGCTAGTACGCAGCTCTTAAGAAAGCTAGTACTAATTTTTAATACTTTTTTTCAATAAAATGTGAATATGGCAAACCTGGTTTTGCGAAGAAACATCAAATCAACAATTGTTTCTTGCAGGAAATTCGAAGTAATCGTCAAATTCATCCTAAATTAGTTGAAATCATTATTATAAAGTATGTTCCATTTTGAAATGTTGTATAAAACCAACCAATCATCAACAACATTCCTTAAATCTCAATGAAAATATTTGTGTTACCATACACATACATACATACATACATACGCACAAAGTTTGTTTACTTTGTTTATTCTCTCTTGCTCTTCTAGTGTGGATCATTCACAATGCGTAACCAGCTGTCAAAATTACTTGAGAAATAATGTATATTTGTTCTTGAGCAATTACTTGAGAGCTGCGTACCAACCTTATTACGAAAGATGTACATATTTCATGGTTTGTCTAAATGTGGTATTTTTTGTTGCTTATAAATGCGTAAGCTATGGAGCACATCTCTTATAGCCCTGACAGACGACAGCGCTAATATGCATTAGCGGGCTTAATTTACATTTATTTGCGCATTTGACCCATGTTAATGCAAGTTTGTAATGCACAAGAACTCCGTGCATTTGGTTGAATTTACTAAATTTGAGTAGGCAACACTGCTCAAAAATGGCCGATTTTTGCCATTTATTGACAGATGTCGCACTTTTGCTATCCATTTTTCCAATATTCTTAACTTTTTTGCACACTTTTTCCGCATTACAATCAATTATTGCTATTAATTTCACTCTTTTAACGTAGATAAAGCTTAGTAGCAGCTCTTAAGAAACGTAAAAACTTCATATAAAAAAACGCTTAAGAAACGGTCAAGAAACTTTCCTGCGATAAATTTACTTGTGCTAGTACGCAGCTCTCAAGAGATCTAGTTAGTACTAATTTTTAATACTTTTTTTCAATAAAATGTGAATATGGCAAACCTGGTTTGCGAAGAAACATCAAATTAACAATTGTTTCTTGAAGGGAATTCGAAGTAATCGTCAAATTCATTCTAAATTAGTTGAGATCATTATTATGAAATATATTCCATTTTGAAATGTTGTATAAAACCTACCAATCATCAACAACATTTCTTAAATCTCAATGAAAATATTTATGTTACCATACACTGTGTATGATACACATATATACATACATGCATACATACATACTATTAAACACAAAGTTTATTTTCTTTGTTTATTCTCTTTTGGTCTTCTAATGTGATCATTCACAATGCGTAACCAGCTGTCAAAATTACTTGAGAAATAATGTATTTTTTTTTCTTGAGCAATTACTTGAGAGCTGCGTACCAACCTTAATAATAATCGAATTTTTTCGTTAAATTTGTAATGGTTTTCCAAAATTACCAAAATTTCTATTAATAATTTTTCTTTTTCATTCTTATTTCACTTTTTTTCTAATAAATAAACAAATTTTACTATCAGCTGTCTAAATGCACAAGCCTACCGTCTGCCACCATAAAATTTCAACGTACATTAGGGTTGCTTAAAGCGCATTAATTTTTCTCGTCTGTCAGGGCTATAAGCTTTAGTTATATAATAAATAAATTTTATTGAAACCGTGAACCACTTCTCAGAAATTAAAATAAATTATATATATACGGCAACACAGTATCGTCTACTCCGTTTTGAGTCAATGTAACCCTGATAAGTAATTGTCATTGAATGTCAGAACGTATAAAAGAGCTTCCAGTTTTCACCTGCATATCATTTTTCCGTGTAAAGGCGGTTTTAAAATATATTTTAATTCTGAAATTAAATTACGTACTTTTGCCGGTTTAGCGTTTGTGATTCTTTAAACTGTTTGAAGCTAATCTTAGAAAATATGTCTAGTCGTGACGCAGCCACAAACCAACTAATCGACTATAAGAACAATTTGTCGGTAAGTGTTGTGCTAATATCGAGATAAGGGTTTTATGAAGTTAAAATCACCTAATTTTAAAAATCAATTAAAGTTTAGTTGGGGTTTCAGTGTATTCGTAGATTTTATGGAAGAATTTGTAGTTATACTTATCTAAACTTTTTTTTGTCGTTTTAACCCTTTAACTATGAATGTTAAAACTAAATTAAATATGTGTAGAATTTCCGTTATATTTTAAGTGTAGATTTTAGATAATTTTTTGAATTTTACATAATTATATTTAAATATGCATAACACTAGTTTTTATAACATCTAAGTTCCAATACACCATTGCTAATTTTTATTTCCCAAGCTTTAATTTAAGCTATTTAATGTACATGTATTTACGAAATTGGCCCCTTGTAAAATTTTTCTTTTTTAAAAAATGCGATATGTATTATCACAATGTGGCTCTAAAGCCCTAGGTGCGTCGTAAGACAGCCATTTTACCTATCTACATACATATATATACATATGTAGATACATATATATGTACATGTATTCTTATTTGAAAAGCGTAATAACTATTGCAAAAGAATCAATTTTCGCACCTTAATAGTTTATTTTGTACTTTGGTAGAGCTTCTCACAAATTCCTTTTAGATGTATAAGCTGATTTCTCTCGTGTTAATTGCTTGGAGCTATTTTCCATTAACAGTCTAATTATGACTTGCAATTTATGCATACAAACACTACACTACCATTCCATACTTAGTTATTCATTAATATATATAATTTTGATTTCATAAGAACAATCAATGAAATAATAAAAAGTGTATTCTTAACCTCCGTTTTTAACTTACAGCGGTTTTTACATATACGTATATACTATATATGTACATATGTAGGTGCTGCTGACTTTTGGTTTTTGAATTATTTACATTTAATGTTCAAAAATTTAAATTGTGTGTTTCTCCTTTTATATTCACTAGCACTTCATTTATTCGTTTATACCCATTTATTTTATATTAAACAGTGCAAAAATAACATTTATTCAATGTATAATAAATTCTTTTTGTTTCCACAATAACAAAAGTATTGCTTTCTAGCATATAAACAGTTTATATATTTTACAAAGTCACCAAAATAAATAAAGAAAACAAATAATGCCCCAAAGGCAGGAAGTAAATAGCACATTATTATTTTTTTCACGTAGAATTCCTTTCTGCATAGACGGCCGCGCTTCATAAATATACCCTGGTTGGACCAAAGGTCGTACTTCAAAAATTATCCCAAGATTTATCAAGAGAAACAAATTCTGAAACATTTTGCGTTACTAATCACAATATAATTAATTTGTATTGACCGTATAATCATTTTTTATTTATTTTTTTCTTTCGCCCACAATTAACGTTTACCTATAATAGCTCATGTGGCTTTTTGTTGTAGATGTGTTTGATATTTGTTAACGCCATATTTTCGCCGGGAAGATTTCTATATAATTACTATACATAGTAAATCCTCATAATATATGTACATATGTCTAGATTTCATAAATTTCAATCAGTGTTACCACTTTAGTTTTGGTAGTTAAGTTTGGTAGGCATAACGTCTTAAAATTTTTTTTATCAGAAGCGCTGAATTGCACTATTAGCACAGTAGATACAGTAATAAACCTTGGGTTTTGTTGACATACTATATGTATGCTAAATTTTAGGGCGTTGTGTAAAACTTTTTTATTCCTACTTTTGTGGTATTTGGGGTGTTGTGTTGACATTTAAGCTACATGCATATAAATTTTAAAGCTTTATGACCAACCATTTAATAAAATTTATGTAATGCAAGTTATTACTTTATTAAAATGATTATTTGAATTACTTTGCTTATTTGTTCAATACTAGTTAGATATTATTTGTTATTTGATGTTATATCAGTTATTGGGTTGTCGAAAAAGTCTTTTCGTATTACTAATAAAATTTTAATTATTTTTTTTTTATTTATAATAAATAAATTAACAAATATGTACCATTTTGGTCCACCACATTTTGCGATTTTTCCGCTAGAGACATTGTTCCATCAGTGTAAGTCGAAATTTCCAGAACGATAGCGAGCGAACCATTGTTGTGCTACACGTATTGATTCAGAATCGTCTCCGTAAACTTCAGAAATGTTATAATATATATCGAATTTCTTCTTTTCAATTTTTTTTCGGTTAAATGAGGTTTAAAATCTCACCTTTTCAACAACACAATGACACAATGTGATTGGTATCACTGGAGACATACGACTGTAACATCTATTAACAAAATACGAAAATACTTTTTCGACTACCCAATATTATTATTATTTTTTTGTGCAAGTGTTAAACTCGCTTTAAATAATTTCAAAATTTTGCATGCAAATGGATGCAGTCCTGGGTGGTGAGCTTTCGTTTGACATGTACCCTAGTAAAATAGCTATGTATATGTGAAATGTTTTTTGATGTCAGTTTTCAACATATTTTTATTTATGATACGTTTCTTTAAGTAACACGTTTATATCGATATATAAAAGAACATGAATATATTTCATAAAGAGCAGGCATATTAAACTAAAAACAGATTTAGTTGATTTTTCTTGTATAAAAATGCTATATGTGCAAAAGCACACTTTTTACCATATATATTGTAAAAAATACCTATTCAGATTTTAATGGCTATTTTAATAAGAAATATATTGGCTTCATGAATTTTGACCAGTTGCAGTCGTCGGGGTATAGAACTTTTCAACTTTGTGTGCGTTTTTGTTATTGCTCCATTCTTAAACAATAGGGGTACAGTATACTCTCGAAAAGTAAATTCTCAGAAAGTAAATAATCGCGGAAAAGTAAATCACCTTTAAGATTACACATGCACCTCGAAAAAGTAAATTTTTTAATTTACTTTTCAGAGAGTGTGATAAAAAATTCGAAACGAAGCAAGCAGCGTTTTTTACGATGTTGCAAAAACACTTACTCTCTTGTTTATCGCGTCTGTTTAGTAAATAAACTTTGAGATATGTACATATGTAAATGGTCAGAAAATATATTGCAAAAGAAAAAAAAAAACAAAAGAATATTCAAAATTTTTTCTCTTCATAATAAATACATATGTTTTTCATGTAAATCCATATGTTTTATTGAAGAAAATAAATGAATGAATTTTTTAAGTTTAAAAATGCATTTAATATTATAAAAACAGATAATTTATGTATATATGTATTTGGAAAAGTAAATTATTCGAAAAAGTAAATTACCCAAAATACCAATCGATTTACTTTTCGAGAGTATACTGTATTTAAATCGAACTTGTTAATCTGGTAGTTCGTTAGTTGATACTTCGTTAACCCTTTCGCGGACACACGAAATTTAGTAATTGTTATCAGAATGACAGATGCATTTATCTGGCTTATAAAACCGATAATTGAATTCCGATTTCAGTTTTGGGTTTGTGGTTTAGTGAATATTTAATTAACAAAAAAAAAAAACAAAACAAATCGAATTGGGACACTAACTTAAATCTGATTGCTTCTGCAGTGGCACACAATAAGCTACTACATATAAAACCAATGCAGTAGACGTCGCCTATGTCCGACGTGTTTATATACGATTTTTTTTCTATGTCGGCATATACCGACGTGTCCAATTTAAGCCATTCGTTGTGTCTGATTTTGCCGACGTGTCCGCGAAAGGGTTAAAACACTTAACTGTGAACATACTTTTTGCTGTACATCAGTAGTGTGTGTAAATTTTGTTTCAAAACAGCTGATTCAATTATATTAAATACTTACTTTTGAAAAATTTGTCAGAAACTAATTTGTCAGAAAATGTATTTTTTTTGCATTGAATTAAGTTAACTTTTGAGGCAATAACGCAAACAAACCAGCTGAGTGATGTTACCAAGTAACGAAAAAACTATCATGCTTGCCAGTCTGGTACTTCGTTTCTCGGTAAAACGATAATTTGTTAATTTTACAAAAACAAAACCAACGTAAAAAACTACCGAGTAACGACTAACGAATTAACAAAACTGGTCTGAATACCCCTAATGCCATATTTCAACAATTTTAAAGAATCGTACGGTCCTTGGCCGCATAAAATTCAAAAAAAAAAATAAACTAAGACATCGACGTTTTTCGACGCTTGAAGAGGTGGATGATACGTTCAGAATTAAGCAAAAGTGCTTCGATAATTAGTCCAAACGCATGCAAAAGTGTACAGATCTTAATGGAGAATCCCGAAATATAAAACGCAACCCTTGTTTAATAATCAGTTCTTCCAAAATGTTTACGGAAGAAGGCTGCATTCGCAGAAATCCTTTTAAAAAACGCAAACTTTTGTTAAGGGAATTTTTTGAAAGGGCCAATTTATCACAGGCGCATGAAAGTATCATTTTTACAGATGAAGAAATGTTCACTGTTGAAAAAGATTTAATAAGGGAAATGACAAAATCCAGGCAAAAACTTCCTGAGAAGCAAATAAAAAATGTTATTCCATGGTTTCCATCCAGGTTCTGTAATAGGAGTTAAAACTGGTGTTTTAGAAGGAGTGGTAAAACAGTAAGGCAAAAGAATTTTCAATAAAGAACATTGGATCTTCCACCAAAATTCTGCTCCAGCATTCGAGCAGCGTCGTCAATAGCAAAAGAAACTGTGCGTGCTGCTATTGATCAATGAAGATCAATGTCCGAATAATTTGAGGTTTTTGTGAAAGCAAAATGTGACTTTCGAATAAAATTTTTTTTATTTGTACATACATACATATGTCAGTCTTTCAGAAATGTAGTTTTATTTTGATGTATTCAAGTTTTTAGCTATGTGTCCAGAAGTTTTGCATTTATTGTTTAAGGGGCCTGTTAAATTTATGTACACGTATTAATAAAAATAATATCCAGATAAAACTAATTGGGTTTCCTGGTTTTTATATGCAAAAATTGCATGTTCAAATTACGCATAAATCTGTTTTAATTTAGTACAAGATATTACACTTAGTTCAAAGTGAAATAAGCAATAATGTCAGATTTCCTCATATATCCTTGTGTTCTTATGCAAGTGCACTCAATAATATAAACAGAAACCTGTTGAATATATACATACATCTACATATATACTCGTATGTCTTTGTTTAAAATACATGGTCATATGGTGAAACCTTTTTAAAAAATAATCAAATGTATTAAATTATATATACGATTATGTAAAACCTTATGTGGTATATTTTACTAGTCATAGTTGTATTGAATGCGCAAATCAAAGCCACAAAACGCACCTTCGAGTACTCTATATTTCATTGAAGCATGGCACAGTTTATATAAAAGTCAATGCACTTCATTCCACGATTGTAAAAACTGGTATGAAGTTATTTTCGTATAATCACATTGACTGCCAGTGGTGTATATATGTAAGTAGAAATGCTAGTGTATACTGCTGTTGTTGCTGCTACAACTATACTATAACTCCTTTCAAGTAGCTTAATGTGTATATTCACGAATTTGTTCGCGTCCGAGAACTGTTGAACTGTATACAGGGTATGTATGTTAAAATAGTTTTCTTCCGATATGGCTTGTAATAGATGCTATAGGACTTGCTTTGAGAAACACATGAACTTAATTACATAACATACCACACACTGTTAAAATTTTGCAGTTTTGGCATTGTCAATGCACGTATTGAAATTTCGAATGGAATCACGTCTTTATAAAATTACATACACATGTATGTAAGTATATATATAAGTACATGCCTGTGCGTGCTAAGTCGCAACGAAATTGGTATTACTAGAGCTAATTATTTGCATTTTGACGCATTTGCTTGAATTTGGCGAGAATGGTAAATTACCTAATTACGAAGCTATATTTAAAAGTTTAAATTTCAGAATACAACCTGTTTATCAACGGTGTAACCTTCGGCTGTTGTACAATTACATTTACAACTTTAAACAATTTGCATCATTTTCTGTACATACGTACATACATGCATATGTATATATTAATTAGTACATATTACAGTTAATTATAAATTTTGAACGAAGTAAAAATAATAAAACAATGTGTACACTGGACTGAGTTGCACCGAAGTTGATAAAGACAGCATTAAAATGTGATTAAAATGTGTGGTGAAATAAAATGAAATAATACAAAATTTTATAAGTTCAAATTCTCTATCGCACCAGCACTGTTGACGTTTATTAATTTTAAATTACTACAGTACACTATAAAATGCATATACATTAGGGTGATTCAAAAAAATTTTTTTTTTTTTTTTTCAATTGGTACTCGCAAAAATAGGTTCCTAGACACCTCTAAGAAAGCCTCTCCAAATATGAGATTTTAATTGTAACGGGAAGGTCCTCCGCCTAACGGTTTTCTATTTTTTCTTATTATCAGATAGAAAAATTTATATCTCGCTTCCAACTACTTGAAAAAATATCTTGTTAATTAGGTTTTGTAGGAAATTTAATGCTCTAAAATATGGTCTCTTATGATTTTTTCGTAAACCCAACCGTTTAAAAGATATTAACGGTTGAAATTTGACTATTTTTGGAAAAATTCTTTATTTCTTATTAATTTTATAACTCAATGAAAAAAAATTATTATGAATGATGAAACTCATAGTTTTGTAGGAAATTTACTGCTCTATAAAAATGGTCTACAGTAATTTTTCGATAAAGTTAAGCGTTTACGAGATATTCATCGTCAAAAATCAGTGCATATTAGGGTGGATCAAAAAAATAATTTTTTTTTTTTCGTTTGGTACTTTGAAAAATAGGTTCCTAAGCACCTCTAAGTTAGCCTCTCCATAAACCTATTCGTAATAACTTTTTTTCATTGAGTTATAAAATTATTAAGAAATAAAAAATTTTCCCAAAAATCATCAAATTTTAACTGTTAATATCTTTTAAACGGTTGGGTTTACAAAAAAATCATAAGAGACCATATTTTAGAGCATTCAATTTCCTACAAAACCTAATTAACAAGATATTTTTTCAAGTAGTTGGAAGCGAGATATAAATTTTTCTATCTGATAATAAGAAAAAATAGAAAACCGTTAGGCGGAGGACCTTCCCGTTACAATTAAAATCTCATATTTGGAGAGGCTTTCTTAGAGGTGTCTAGGAACCTATTTTTGCGAGTACCAATTGAAAAAAAAATAAAAAAAAATTTTTGAATCACCCTAATATACATACATATGTATGTATACTGTGGTGGAAATGGAGGCATTAATTGAGTATTAGATACGATCTAAAATATGAAAAAAAACATATACATATGTACATGATACATACTTATAAGTAATTTTCAGAATATCTTTGAGTTATTTCCAAATACGGGCATTTATTGTAAGTACATATATAGTGGCTTAAACAAGAAGCTAGAAAATGAGAATATTTGTTATAAGATTGTAATAAAATCGAAGTACCAATGTTTCGTTACATTTTTGCAATGAAAATAAAAGTTTACCTTAATAATTTACAAAAAAATTGCACAAACTTCAAGATTTATAAAGTTATTTCTGCAAGAGACCAAGTTAAAAAATATATAGTATACTTCTTTATAGATAACATTCTCCAGTACTTTTAAGTGAACTTTGTTTTAACGGCAACGCTTCTAGCCTTGAACTGATGAAAGATGAATGCAGAGCACAAAGTCAAAGCGAGATAGTGTATTTTAATATTGGATTTAAAATGCAAGCAAACAAACGTATGTTTGTACTTACATATGCATTTATACATATGTGTAGGTAGAGAATTATTACTCGGAGGACATATTCATAAATATGTAAATAGAAGGTTGGGTGTGCAACACCACTTCCTCTTATCTTAACGCTTGCAATGTATTATCTGAACATGTTATCTGCCAAAATAAGCAAAAAAGCATTGATATGGAGGTGGAAAAAATAAATTTTTATTTTTGATTTCAATCACAAATTTAAGCATTGTATAATGTATAAGTGTTTAATTTCGTGCATACGTATGTACAGTTGCGGTTAAAATAACAGTAGTATGCATAATGAAAAAAATAAAGAAAATGTCGATTTGTTATTTACTAAATTTTTACATTGCTTTTTATTTAGCAACTTTTGAAATTAATTAATTTTAATATAACGAGGTCCATTCCAAAGTAAAGAGGAATTTTTGAATCCAGCACCCCCTGGTGTCGCCATCTACATATGTATATGTCGACTAGTGCGTTACAATCTGCTATCGGAAATTCCACCGAAACTGCGTGAATTCATCAAAAATCAGCATTGAAATTCGGAAATGGAATTGAACATCTCCAAAACATCGATTTATCGCATTTTGACCGAACATTTGGGCTAACGAAAGGTGTGTGCATGGTTTGCTCCGCACAAATTGACTGGTGACCGAAAATTGCTCAGAATCCAGCATTTGATCGACGCTTGTGAACTATTAACCACTCCCTGTATCTACCTGATATGGCACCGTGCGACTTCTTCCTTTTCGGAAAAATGCATTTGCCTATGAAAGGAAAGCGTTATGCAGACGTAGAGACCATTCAAAAGGCTTGCACCGGCATACTGGCGGCCATACCGTCCAACGAGCTAAAATACTCCTTCGACAAGCTTTTGGACCGTGCAAAAAGCTGTATTCAAGCAGAAGGAGACTATTTTGAATAAAATAAATTGATTTTGCCGAAAAACATTTGTTCTGTTTTTGTTTAAAGCTCTGTTTACTTTGGAACGCACCTTGTATTTAAATTTTAATTTCGAATTAATTTTGCATATAAAGACTGTCAAAATAATCGTAGTTATATTTCAGATGAGTAAACATGTTTCTGGTACTAATTTGAAAATTAAAGATTTTCATAACAAAATTAACTTAAGTATATATAAATTAGTAACATGCTCTTTGTTGGCTATTGCAACGGCACATCGACGATGTATTGAAACATTTTCATGCACGCTCAAGAGTTTCTCAAAGTTGATTATTATTAGTTGGATTAGCTTCGGCAACCACAAATTCTATAGGGTAGAATTTTGGAGATTGTGCAGGCTCAGGCACTCAGTGACGTGAGTGACAAGTGCCGAGTGCGGCGACTGTTTGTTTGATGACAGGAGATTAATATTTCGTCTTGCCCTCGTTCACTGCCAGACCCATCTGCTTTGCTTCCTTGTCTAGTCTGGAGAAAGCAGAACTAAAGCGCGGGTGTTGAGGCCGATGATATCAAAATCATCGGCATATGCCAGCAGTTGTACACTCTTATAAAATATTGTTCCTGCTCGATTAAGTTCTGCAGCTCGATTAAGTTCTGCAGCTCGAATTAATTTCTCCAGCAGCAGATTGAAGAAGTCGCACGATAGGGAGTCGCCTTGTCTGAAACCTCGTTTGGTATCGAACGGCTTGGAGAGGTCCTTCCCGATCCTGACGGACCTTGGTAACAAATGGTAACAAATTTTAATTAATTATATTAAATTAAAAAAGTTGATAAGCGAAAAATGGAATTTTTTGAATATTATTCAACTAAATCAAAAACTCATTTTAATAAAATTGATTTACTTTTGCATTATAATTTTCTTTGACTGGTGAATAAAGGATCTGAGCTCAAAAGCAATCGGTTTAGAAAGTCCTGATTTGTAGCGGTCCGTTAGTTCTTTCGTATATGATGAGTCGATACATCTTAACGTTCTTATTGCTTGACCCAGCAGATTCTTATGAGAGCTCTCCAATTGAAACTGGTGCATATTGAATAACATCGGGAGCGATGATGAAGGAAGATAATACCAGGAATAATTTGAAGTTAATTCCTGAGCAGGATCTAGCGCAAATCTAATGCATTTATGGTCATTAAACTGATTCCTTTTGAAATTCGAATAGAATAGCGGGTGGACGAAGGTCTGCAGTTTTTCCAAATTTGTTTGTGCTCTTCATCATTTTGCGATTTTATTATCAGTTATACAGGGACATACTACGTATGTCGTAGCAAATAAATTATTGTCTTCCAAATTATTATTTTCAAATTTCTGCTTATATTCGCTCTGACCAAAATTGTCACCAAAGCCACATATTCCAATTGATAATTGGTAATTAAAGGACTCATTCCGTTCATTAATTACATTTGTGACACTATGTGGTCCAATAATTTTTTTATCTGCACTTCAACATCCGATTCTGAGAACTTTTTTTTTGCTCAAGATAACTGTTATCATAGCATTTACCTTGTTTTGTTAATATCAAGTTTTTTGTTGAAGCTTCTAATAAGTGTTCTTCGGTGATAAGTGATAATAGTTACTTCACACATTTTCTAAACACCAAATTCAAAAATATAATAATACTAGCTGACCCGGCGAACTTTGTACCGCCTAACAGTCAATGAATGTGGTGTTACAAATAAGCAGAACTTTATGATTTTTTGAAAGCAATACAATAAATACATATAATATTTATAGCGGCCCGGTACGTGCTTCGCTACGTATAAAGTGAAATATTAAATCAAACTCATTTATAAAAAAAAATATATTTAATTATTTGCTAGCTATCCAAAACATTTGGATAAACAATATTTTTTGTTTTTCCATTTTGAGCATGAATAAACAAACGGCTGGGGGTACCGACCCTGGAACAGGCAACATAAAGTTGGCCATGTGAAAAACATGATTCCTCCAAATTCACACCACAAACGTTAAGTGTTTGCCCTTGAGCTTTGTTGATGGACATCGCAAATGATAAACTCACAGGATGTTGTAATCGTTTGAATTCAAATGGCATATCAGTTAGAATCATAGTGATATGCGGTATTAAACAAACTTCTCCTTTTGATTTACCAGTTAAGATCGTAGCTTCAATCAAATTTGGCAATAAAATTTTCACTGCCAATCTGGTGCCATTACACAGTTTTGGTGGATTAATATTTCGCAATAATATAATCAAAGAACCCACTTTCAGATTCAAGCAATGCGGTGGCATACCAGCCGGTTCTAATGAATTTAAAAATTCAGTTCGATAATTCATTGCCTCATCTTGATTCATAGCACTGTCAATTGATTTATATATCGTGACTACGCCTGGGAGTTTTGCTTGAATTTGAAAATTAATGGCATTGATATGAATGTTCTTCGGTGCTAAAATGGCGCGTTCTATCAACCAATCATGGTTTCTGTAATTCTGAAGAATATTTGGAAAAACACATTCAATCAATTCATCTATCGATTTCGTAATTGTACAAAAATTGTTCGGTACAGTGACCAATCCGTTGGTTCTGTCGATTTGTATTTTGCAATCACCAATTTGTAACAATTGTTTTGAAAACTCATGGGCAGCTGGATCATTTTGTAGGTGAATACGCATATTAATGTTCAGTGTCAATTTTTGTACATATCTCCAAAGAACTGATGACTTCAAACATGCATTTATTTCATCAGCAGGAGTTGACCGAGGAATGAGAGGCAATGTTTGTCGAAAATCCCCTGACAGTAATATCAAAGCACCACCAAAAAGCTGTTGGTTACCACGTAAATCTTGCATTGTTCGATTAAATGCTTCTAGTAATTTTTTATTCGCCATTGTACACTCATCCCATAAAATAATTGACGTTAATCGCTGAACTTTTGCCATAGCAGAATTTCTTGAAATATTGCAAGTTGGAGTTTCAATCACCTGTACATTCAATGGCAATTTTAATGCAGAGTGTGCTGTCCGACCACCTTCTAATGATGTAGCAGCAATTCCCGAAGATGCAAGTGCCAATGCAATTTTCTGTTCCGATCGAATAGTGGCTAAAATCAGTGATATAACGAACGTACCGCCTGTACCACCAGGTGCATCCAAGAAATATAACCCACCTGCATTATTGGAAATGGCTTGCATGATTGTGTCATAGACATGTTTTTGCTGAATATTCATTTTGGTTATATTCGATTGTACAAATAAACGCAAATCATTAGAATTGAATTCCTGCTCACGTTGCAATTCACGATCAAACAGATCATGCATATCACGATTTGGTGCGGTCATACCAATTGTACTAATGTTTTATTTGCAATCCCTAGACACATATCTTCAATTATTATCAAAGCTTCGTTGTACATTTCCAAAGTTATCAACAAATCAGGATTTCTTGCATGATGTCGTATACGAATTAAAATATCTTCTGCAATATTATGTTTATATTTGTTCCATAATTCAAGTGGATTTGATGACATACATGTTGATAATATAACGGCAAACAGCATTCGTAATTGTTGAGGATGAGCCGAAATAGATGCATCATGAAGTGTTGAATCCCAATGAGCATCATCCTCCAACAAATGCAAAAGTTGGCATGCTTCACGGTATGTTTCACACAAATGACCGTTGACTGTTCTCAATTCTTGAAATGATTTTGGGCCATTCACGTTAAGTAATAACAATCTCAAATAAAAACACTTAACATTGTTTGGATGTACTGTATATATTCTGCCAATTGCATCTGTTTGGAAAATGCCTGGATGCCCATGAACTGCTGTTCCTTGTTTACATCTTTGAAATTTTTTCGAAGACACATTCCATGTGTAATACTGAGGCACTTCAGAATATAATAAAGTTATCGCAAAAAAAGCTGTTAACGTAGTTGCTGGTGGTTGCGCTGCTCTTTCCAATAAATTTGCTACATTAAAATAAACACGTTGGCCATTCTCAAGAGTAATTTCATCATTTCTATTCTCACCAGCAACACCGAAAATAGCCAGGATCAGCAGTGTGGTTAGGAATTTCAGCTGATATAAGGTTATCGATTTGATCCGGAGTTACTTTATGTACCAGCCAAATTAGTATATGTGCGTGCGGCAATCCCCTTTTCTGCTATTCAATGGAGTACATATGGCAACGCACCTCCCCAAATACATATAATTTCGCAATTAAATCCATAATTGCTTTACATTTTTGCCGAAAAACACGCGCAGTAATGTCATGACGATGGGTTGTCGACTGTACTGCAAATAAATTGTTTTTGATGTCAGCCCACTGCGGATTACAGGTAAATGTAATGAACAGATCCGGTCGACCGTATTTTCTTACATAACATATGTGCATATTCGTTCATATTCCGTGGGCTACCAATATACGAAGATGGCAATATAGTTAAACGTCCGATGTCATTAATATTAGCATCATTCGCTATCGCATCTTGCAAATGAATATATTGTTCAGATCTTAATTTTGCTTGGTTGAAGCGAATAAAATTAAGACGTTCTGTTTCTATTTTGACGTACATATCAACGATGTACTGATGATATAGTTTACGACATCTCAAGATATAATTTTGTTCTTGTGGACGAACCATCAATCGATAAGAATAAAAATTCATGGCACTAACTTTTTTCTGTACATGTAGACCTTAAAATAAGTGGAAAATGTGACTTAAAAAATTTCTACAAATGGTGAAATGTCAACACACTGAAAATATTATTTACCTGTTCGTGGATCAATTATTGGTATATTTATATTATAGCCATCGTCACCTTTCCAATGCAATATTGGGTAAGTTTCGAAACACGTTGCAATTGGTCATTTCTACGATGAAGTATAATATCACGCGATTGAAACTGATCACCACGAATTACAATTGCAACCTCATCAATTGTCGGTGCATTGAATCGCCTTTCATGCTCTCCAAAAGGTGTTCTATCAGCCCTTATTACGATTTTGTGATGATCAGAGGGCATACGATCGAGAGCAATTTTGAACAATTGAACTAATGCGTTATGCTGATGGAAAACCCTTTGTAGCTCAGAAATAATTTCTCGTCTTGTATTTAAAGCAATTGCTCACACGATACGCTCGATAGAACCTTATACGCGATGTTAATCGATTGGGGAATCGAGTTCGCCTTCTCCTGGCGTTGTGCGTTCACTGCCATTCAGCAGGCTGGAGAAGTGTTCCCTCCATAATTTAAGTATGCTCTGGGCATCGGTCACTAGATCATTTCTTCGCTGCAACACGGCACTCCTCGTCGTACCATCGGTCCTTTTGCACTTTTCGAAAACCAATGGTTTCTGTTGCAGCTGTACGTAAGGCCGCGGCCACGCAGTAAACGATTGAGCGATGAGCTGCTGAGCGACGATTTTGAGCGACGTATGGCTTTTTACTGAGCGACTGTTGTTGAGCGATTAGTTGCTAAAATGCCGTTGTCAAGGGCTGTACAGCGTATATTACCACTTGAAAATACATATCATGTTTATAGAATCTTGCTACGTATAAAAAAAAAGAAAGTATGGTGTTCATCCTATAAACCAAACAAGATGGAGTTTCGGTGAATTTAATCATTTATATCAAAATCTACGTAAACTTCCAGATAGATTCTTTCAACATGTACGATGTCCGGTATTTGTTTAAAATTGCATTTTGTATTTCTCCTCTGACTTCTAATTTTTCAATATTGTTAAATTGCCGCATAAATGGCAAGAAACTTTTAAAAAACTGAAGATCATCATCATCTTCTTCCTTTTTTTCTACCTCAGCTTTTAAAATTTCCATTCGCTCCTTTTTAATTTGGAGAAATTCAGATTCAAACTCGCTTCTTTTTCCCTTTCTTTTCTTTGTTTTTGGTGGCACATTTGTAGAGCAACTGGTGGAAACAGAAGTGCTGGTTTCAGGGAAATCAACAGTTTTAAAAACAGAGTCTTCTTCACTTAGTAGATCGTTAATCAAAGTCGAATAATTAGGATTGCAACATTGATATTGCTCTGGTTCCGAAAGATTCCCATCCATAGGAACCGGAACAACGATTTTTTTAATGAAGCTCATCAAATCATTTTATCATGCTAATACATATGTTAACAATCAATTTTTTTTTATGAATAAAAAAAACACTCACCAGAACAACCACATATTTCTCCCAGTTTTTTCCATATGTTGTCAGTGATATTTTTATTTTTGAAGTCTGTGTGGCTATCCTGCCACAAAACTGGGTAGCTTTGCACCTCAGAAATAAGCATTTCAATGTTAAATTTGTCCATTCTTTCTGTTCGTCGCTCAGCATTCAACTGAAAATTAGAACATGTTTTAATTGTTAAGCGACGTCGCTCAGTCGCAGAGAAATCGCTCAGTCGCTCATCGCTTACTGCGTGGCCACTTCAATAGCATTTCATATGTTTTAATTTCGTCGCTCATCGCTCAGTCGCTCATCGCTCAGTACGTGGCCGCGCACTAAGGAGTTTGAAATGCCGTCCCACAGTTCCCTTATACCGAGTTGTTGACGAGTGCTCTCAGAGAGCAGGAGTGCAAGTTGAGTAAAAAATCGTTCGGCTATCTGTTGTGATTGGAACTTCTCGACGTCGAACCTTCCTTGTGTTTGTTGACGTGCGTTTATTGTTCCACAGAGGCGGGTACGAATCTTGGCTGCAACAAGATAGTGGTCCGAGTCGATGCTAAGACCTCGGACATCTAGAACACTGGAGACGTGCCTTCCGTCTATCATAACATGATCGATCTGCCCACCCTGGCGTTAAAGTCGCCAAGCACGATTTTGAACTCGTGGCGGGGGCAGCTCTTATAGGTGTGCTCCAAGCGCTCATAGAAGGCATTTTTGGTCACATCGTCCTTCTCTTCCGTCGGGGCGTGGGCGCAGATCAGCGATATGTTGAAGAACCTCGCTTTGATGCGGATTGTGGCTAGACGTTCATTCACCGGAGTGAATGATAGTACTCGGCGACGGAGTCTCTCTCCCACCACGAATCCCACACCAAAATTGCGCTCCTTTATATGGCCGCTGTAGTAAATGCCACAAGGGCCTACTCGTCTCAGTCCTTGTCCCGTCCGTCGCATTTCTTGGACGGCGATCACCGTCAGCCTTCACTCTAACGAGCACATCAACTAGCTGGGCAGCGGCACCTTCCCAATTAAGGGACCGGACATTCCAGGTTCCTGACCTCAAATCATAAATCTTAATTCGTTTGCCATAGTCGCCATCAAAAGGAGGGTCACTCATCCGAGCCTTGTTGTTTCTTTTCATTGGGGTGTTTTTACGTGGTTGTATACTGTAAAAGTCGTGAGCTGCTTGAGCCACATGTAAAAGATCGTTTCTGGCCACTCCCAAGTGAATAGCGAACAGAGAACTTTCCTCACTTGCGTTAACTTCTACACATGACTCCATCCTCCCTTCCAGGATTCAGTTTGTATTTTAAGGCTATTGTTCATAGGTGAACAACCAAATAATTTTTCAACTTCTTTATACGTTTTCTTTTTTTAAATAATTTTTTTTTTATAAGATCACGATGATAGTGTAGTGCTTACCTCGTCCTATTGCTGACAAAATTTGAATCAAACTTTTACAAAATGATAAAAAATGTATTAAAAAAAAACACAATACTTACATTTCTGAAAATTGGTTATCAAATTAAATATTTTATTTTTGTGGTTTGATAGTTTAATATATAGATATGTATGCACTATCATTATTTGACTGCCTTAATAGCTCACACTTATGAAAATAAACGAAATTTCAATAGCATGTGCTTATCTACATATGTATATAATTAAATTGGTACTCTTTTATTGGACAGTATCTACAAAACAGTGTTTAAAGCAGAACGTCAAGCAGATAAGGCAAAATAAGAAATTATAAACGCAAAGCTATATGTCGTTTCCATGAAAGTCGGGTAGCCAGGACCGGATCCGGATTTTTATCCGGTCAAGGACTGTCAACTCGGCATAATCCTGCAGCTACAACAACAACTAAGCTATATGCCAGTTCGTACATCCATATCTTCTTCTTTGTTACTGGCGTAGACACCGCTTACGCGATTATAGCCGAGTTAACAACAGCGCGCCAGTCGTTTCCTCTCTTCGTTCCATCGAATGCGATATTCGTCGTCGCCAATGCGCATAGGACCATAAATCTTTCGCAGAACCTTTCTCTCGAAAACTCATAACGTCGACTCATCGGTTGTTGTCATCGTCCAAGCCTCTGCACCATATAGCAGTACGGGAATTATGAGCGACTTATAGAGTTTGGCTTTTGTTCGTCGAGAGAGGACTTTACTTTCCAATTGCCTACTCAGTCCGAAGTAGCACCTGTTGGCAAGAGTAATCCTGCGTTGGATTTCCAGGCTGACATTGTTGGTGGTGTTAATACTGGTTTCTAAATAGACGAAATTATCTACAACTTCAAGGTTATGACTGTCAACAGTGACGACTGTTTGTTTGATGACAGGAGATATTTCGTCTTGTCCTCGTTCACTGCCAGACCCAGTCTGGAGAAAGCAGAACTAACGGGGCGGGTGTTGAGGCCGATGATATCAATATCATCGGCATACGCCAGCAGCTGTACACTCTTATAAAAGATTGTTCCTGCTGGATTAAGCTCTGCAGCTCGAACTATTTTCTCCAGCAGCAGATTGAAGAGTCGCACGATAGGGAGTCGCCTTGTCTGAAACCTCGTTTGATATCGAACCTCGGGGATACCAAATTCAGACATCGCGGCATAAAGGCAGCACCTTTTCGTGCTGTCGAAAGCAGCTATGAAATCGAAGAAGAGGTGGTGTGTGTCGATTCTCCTTTCACGGGTCTTTTCCAAGATTTGGCGCATGGTGAATATCTGGTCGTTGTTGATTTTCCAGGTCTAAAGCCACACTGATAAGGTCCAATCAGTTTGTTGGCGATGGGCTTTAATCTTTCACACAATACGCTCGATAGAACCTTATATGCGATGTTGAGGAGGCTTATCCCACGTTAGTTGGCGCAGATTGTGGGGTCTCCTTTGTTATGGATTGGGCATAGCACACTTAAATTCCAATCGCTGGGCATGCTCCTTATGAGTTCTTCCATCATCCATATACACAGTATTATATACACATGCATACATATATAATCTATATCTTTATATATGTATATAAAAGAAAGTTGATGTTAGTTACACCATTTATAACTCAAGAACGGCTGAACCGATTTGGCTGAAAATTGGTGGAGAGGTAGCTTAAAACCAGGGTAAGGACATAGAATACCTTTTATCTCTTTATGTCAAAATTAATAAATAATTATACATAAAAGAAAATTGTTGTTAGTTACACCATTTATAACTCAAGAACGGCTAAACCGATTTGGCTAAAAAAAAAAATAATTTAAAAATTCATGTTTGTAGAAATCATTTGAATACATACATATATGCGTACAATTTTAAACAGATTCTTCCTCATAAATAATACAATTGCTAAGTATTTGGAATAGTAGAAAGGAAGAGCAACCAAATATGCAGTGAAATAGATTGTAACTGGCTCGGTAAAAATTGAGT
Source organism: Bactrocera dorsalis (assembly GCF_023373825.1). NCBI lineage: Eukaryota > Metazoa > Arthropoda > Insecta > Diptera > Tephritidae > Bactrocera > Bactrocera dorsalis. The sequence goes on from NC_064307.1 coordinate 53,274,962, forward strand.
ATGTATAATACCACGTGCATCCCAAAAGACTGATGTCATAACCTTTGCAGCCGACCTTTTCGTCTTTCCACGCCTGAGAAACGGTTCATCATGTGCAGTCCACTAGAATGACTGTCGATTGGACTCCAGTGGGAAATGATGGAGCTATGTTTCTATCACTGACGAAAAATTTCGGCTTTATTCCGATTAGAGAGCACATAAACACTTCTCAGAATCAGTTATTCGTTTTGTTGGATTATGAACTTGCGAGGCACCTACTTTGCTCATTTCGCCTGTTTCCAGGTTAGCAAATATATTTTCAACGGTGGATTTCCCTGAGCCCAAATTCAATAGTATTTTCTCCAAAAAGCCAAATGCTTTATTAACACACGAAATGCTTTATGGTCCATTTTTTGTAAAGTTGCTTCACAAAATATTATATCTTATTAACTAATAGTTATAATCCAACTAGGTAATAGAAATCATATAGATCAGTGGTTCCCAAACTTATTTTGTCTACCGCCCATTTTGAGAATAAATATTTTTTTAGCGCCCCCATTTTTTCACCTATTTAAAAACCACTATAACTTCAAATTAATTATTGTGACCTATATATGTATGTATATTAACGGAGAATTCTAAACGAAACTTTTACTATAACCAGCAACTTGAAACCTGAGCGCAGTAGGTAACATACAATGGCGCTTAGGTCTCAAGTTAACTCTTACGGGCTCCACCTGCCAATAAGAATGATTATTGAAACACAACAGAGAATCTTTTATTAAAAATAAAACTAAAATAATCGATCCATATATAAAAACTAATGTGAAGGATGAATCTGATGCTGTTTAATAAGTTTGTTAATATCAGGTTCCAATTTACTCAAGAACAGTCGCAAGTCGCCACGTTCGGTAACAAGCAAACGATTTATATTTTTAGTAAGTAGTGTTTTCACAGCTCTAAATCCACGTTCACACAAATATGGCAATGGGAATGCTATCAAGAATCGTTGAACGATTGACCACAATCCAGGGTACTATTGCGAGATCGGTTTTTGTAGCCAAAATTCTTGGTAACCATTTTTGAACTTCATTTTTATTTCCTCGTTTGTGTCAATTCTATAAGTTCTTCTTCCAGCTGAGGCGACATTGCTGTGTTGACATTTGAAAACGGATCCAACACCCAGTCTGGTATTTCCAAGTTCAAAATGTCCTGGTATCGTTCGGTAAAGTCAATGTGGAGGTTTTCCAAATGTTGGCAGTAGGCAAACAATTCGTCGTTACTGCATGATACTAATAAATTCGGAAAATTGTGAAACTCACGTCTGCCTAGATTTTTTTTGTGTAGAAGTAGTTTGGCTGCGAAAGCAGCAACGACGCACATTGGGGTAAAATGTGTCGATTTTGGAGATTAATTCAAAAATCAAAATTCAAGGTACAAATAAATTTTTGGTATCAAACAAAAGTAGATAAAATTCTACATCACTGACTGAACAAATATTTGGCAAAAAATTTACAGTTTTCTTGTAATATTCTCTGAAAATTACAAGTTTATTTCTTTTTGTATGCGCACAGTGATACACGTGATTTTTTTCATTTTACGAAGTTTTATATTTTCTTTAACTGGACAAATCTTGAGAAAATTGTAAAAGAGCCTTCTTGTTCAGATAATTTAGTAAATACAAAAAGATTTCATTTGTGTTTTTACGTGTCTCTAAGTATCTTAATTTTTTTTTGGGCGAAAGCCTTAAAATATTGGGATTTCGACCTTATATGCAGACATATAGTTGTGAGTTAAGCGGGGTAAAGCAAATCTTGTTTCATTCCTGTAATCTATGGCTGTTGTAGTTTCTTTTTGTAAAAAAAAAAAGTTGCGCCAATACTGCGCACTTTCTCAGTATATGCATTTCTTTATGCGAACTGCCTGGTCAAATATACACGAATTTCTCCAGGCAGAAGAAGAACAAATACAGCAATTGCAAAAAAAAGGTTTGTTATTGTTTTTGTTGTTCAGTGCACGCCTGTTTGCTTTGTTCACACCCTACGTTACGACAAGCGGCAGTTTAAATGCATAAGAACATATTCCGGAATAGTCTAAAATTCGCGTTTTACTTACATATGTATAATAATAAACATCATCACATACATTTTTGAAATAAAATTTTGATTTCTTACATTTTGTAATAATTAATTAATATGGCATAAGGTTCAAAAAAAGGTTTAGGGTATATGTAAAATCATGATAACCGACATTGTTTTTTCCTGCGCAATTTTTATTACTAATGTTTGTATGTCATGTGCAGTCGAGAGAAATAACAATAGTGATGCATATTTAACTAACATGGTAAAAGCGATACCGACATTGACTACATTTTATCTATGGTTGATGGAAAAGTATGCAACGCATTAACAGAAACAACACCTACACAAAAATGTTAATTATGTGGAGCTACCTCGAAAGATTTTAATAAAATTGATGAAATGGTGAAGAATGTTGTAAAAACAGCAAATTTACAATTTGGGCTTTCAATACTTCATGGGTGGATTAGGTTCTTTGAATGTCTTCTCCACCTATCATATAAATTGTCTATAAAAAAGTGGCAAGCTCGAACAGAAAGCGAGAAACTATTAGTTTCGGAAAATAAAGCACGGATTCAAAAAGGATTTAAAGATAAAATTGGTCTGATTGTTGACCAACCGAAACCTGGCTTTGGGAATTCTAACGATGGCAATACAGCTAGGCGTTTCTTTCAAAATCCCAAGATGTCAGCAGCAATTATTAAGTTGACATAAATTTGATTAAAAAGATGCATACAATACTCGTAGTTGTTTCTAGTGAGCACGATATTGAGGTACAGAAGTTTCGTAACTACGCTTTAAATACAGCAAAATACTTCGTTGAATGTTATCCAACTCTTCACAAATATTTTATCCATGGACCAGAGATAATATCGCACGCTATGTTGCCAATCGGACAATTATCAAAAGAAGCTCAGGAAGCTCGAAACAAAGATTTTAAGAATTTTAGAGAACATTTTTCTCGCAAATGCAGCAGAAAAAAAGCAAATGAAGACATATTTAACAGACTTTTAATAAGTTCTGACGCCGTTATATCAACCACAAGAAAATTACAAAAAAAAGTGCAGGATTTACCCGAAGAAGCATTAGAGCTGATCGTGATAGAGAGTGGCAATAATAATGAAGTTTATGATGACGATGATGATGAAGGCGATGATAAAAATTCAAGCGAAGACGACAATGATCATGAATATGATTATAGTGATGAAAAACAGTTTATATATTTTAAATAAAATTTGAAGCTTAAAAAAAATAAAAATTTAGAAAACCGATGTTCAGCATATTTTTGTTTTTAAGATATAAAAAAAACACAATCAAAAAACTCGAATTGCATTATTTTCTTACTTCTTTATGATTAATTAACTAAAAAAAATAACTTTTCCATAACTAGAAGACTTGTGGGAATTAATCTCCATTTTGAGCACCATTTACCCCACTGTGCGACGTTTTTTGTTTTAATTAAATTTAGTTTATCGCCTTGCAGTTGGAGATTCATGTCGTTGAACAATTTATACAGGTCTGTCATGTAAGCTATATCATTTTTTGATGTTATGAGTTTGTCTTGAAATTCTGTATCTTTAGTTTCCAAGAACTCTATAACAGAGTCAAACAGGTTGTAGAATCAAGTCAGACAATTGCTTCTTGATAGCCAACGAACTTCAGTATGAAACAACAAACGATTGAAATCCTCGTCATTAGTAACACAAAGCTGATGAAATAATCTATCATTCAAAGAGCTGTTGCGGATTTTATTGACTGCTTTGATGACATATTGCAGTGATTAAAATAGTTTTTCACTTAAGTTTCTAGCAACTAAATGTTGTCTATGAATAACGCAATGTCCAACAAGGACATCTGGAAGTATATTTTTTAAGTACGATATGAAGCCTTTATGGCACCCTATCATAGCCGGAGCACCATACGTAGCAATTGAAATAATATTTTTCAAAGGAATCTCTTTCTCATCGCAAAACTTTTCCAATATATTGAATATGGTTTCGCCTTTTGTATCGGTCTCTAAATTTCTAGCAAATAATACATAGTTCTTCACATATTTTCTCATTTTTAACAAACCTCACGTAAGACAACAACAATGCTTCATTAGTTGGTAAAGTGGACTCATCGAGCTGAATTGAGAATTGGCATGTCCTCAGGTGATCGCACAATGATTCTTCAATGTTTTCAGCCATTTCATCAATTCGTCTTTGCACCGAATTATTACTCGAAGGAATTTTTCGGATAATATCTGCGGCGATTTATGAAGCACGGTAGTTATTACTTCATTTATTGCTGGCAATATTAACTCTTCTCCGATGTTATGTGGTTTGCCTTTTTGAGCAATTAACAAAGAGATATTGTACGAAGCTCGAAGTCCGTCGTCATCTTGCTTAGCAGCCGCCGAAAATAGTTTTGTTACACTTGGCTGAGTATTATGCTTCTTCTCTAGGTCTTGAAAATATGCTACATTCTTGTCTCTCTTATCTGGATGCATTTTATTCAAATGATCTTGCAGTCATGAAGGCTTCATTGCTTCATTCGAAAATGTTTTTAGACATAGAAGATACAAAGGCGAGGATGGGTTTGTGGGATTTTCAATGAATCCGAATTTAATGTATTCCGCACAGTATTGTCGTCTCTTCTTTTTTACTTTCGACATTGTTTTGCTTTGAGAAATACGTTTAACTTCGCGAGTAGTGTAAAGGAGGCGTAAGTAATGCTCATCTATTGCGCGCAAAACCACAAATGAATATAAAATAAATATTACATTGTTTATATAGGAATGCTTAAGCACAATTATTATATAGTAGTCCAAAAATATGAATTCTTATTTTCCTTATCTTTATCCTTTTTTATTTTCCCCAGAAATACGTTTGTAAGAAAGAATAAAGATCCCTTTTTTATTTTCCACATAAAAGATTTAAGAACTTCAAAAGCTCAAAACGTGCGCTACATCAGCTCGAACCTACCTACCCTACACCTTTGCGCAAATGATTAGATTATGATAGCAAATGCCCACATACAGATTTGGCAATGGCAATAGCAATACGTTTGACAGTTAGTATTCTATAAATTCTATCCTGTCGAGATGCTCCGTTATGAAATGGAGCGACCGATTGACATGATTTTCATTTTTTCTATATTCAATATAATAAGACAGATATATGAACTTCGCGGAGAGAAATATAGAACCGAGTTTGAGCAATCTTTAAATTCATATTACGAGTAGTTGATGTTCACAAGTTTTATTGAGCGTCGAGAGCTCATGTAGTCGTTGCCTAAGAGGCCTCCTAGCTGAATAAGATTACAAATAACCCCCCAGGCCTCTACACAATGCCCCCATTTTCTTTCTGGGTCTCTTACCGCCCCCCTTGACACCTGCAGCGCCCACAAGGGGGCGTTATCGCCCACTTTGGGAAACACTGATATAGATGGTAGTAGTATTATCTATGTATCAGCCACAGTGAAGCGTGGATGGGTCCTCTAGTCTTTATATAAAAAATTACGTGTCACTTTGTTTGTCCGCGATGGACTCTTAAACTACTGAACCAATTTTACTCAAACTGCGCACACTGTGTCCAGTTTGAAGCAACTTAGAAGATAGGATAGTCAAAACGATTCATAAATAAGAAATACAGTGAAAACTGCATTAAATGGGCGCTCTATTAAGATAACATCTCCATTAACATATTGACCGGTCCCACAATTTGTTGATATTTATTACATACAATCTATTAAACGGACAACTCTAATAACTGGACAGAAAGGCTGGTTTGTCAGTGTCTAATTATGGGAGATTTCACTGTATATATTTCTAAATGTACGAATGTATTCACAACCCTCAAAAAAATATAATACAATTGAACTTCCATAACTCAAACTTCTATAACTCGAAGTTCTCCATTACTCGAACTCTTGAATTAGCAATACAAGTCAAATTGCATACAAATTTTCAGCCATAACTCGAAGATTTTTTGTGGATTATTGTGATTCGAGTTAGGAAAGTTAAAAACGGTTTCGCCTTTATTCGTAAATGAAAATTTCATATAGTTAGAATAGTTTATTATATGAATAATAGTATAAAATATATACCACAGCAACCCGTGGCCGGATCCTTTAGTATTATATAATATTTTTGAATAATAAAATTTTATTCCTTAGTTATACTGATTCTTCTTAGTTTATTGCATTAATTTAATTATTTTTGTTTTTATTACTTTTTCTGTTTAGAAACCTCCTGGCACAATTACGACAGGAGCTGGGAATCCTGTTGGTATTAAGGATGCCACGCTGACTGTGGGACCAAGGGGTCCAGTATTGTTGCAGGATGTCAAGTTTTTAGATGAGATGGCTGCTTTCGACCGTGAACGTATACCAGAGCGTGTGGTTCATGCCAAAGGTGCCGGTGCATTTGGATATTTTGAAGTAACACATGATATTACAAAATATTGCGCGGCTAAGGTATTTGAGAAGGTACATAAGCGTACGCCGATTGCTGTGCGTTTTTCCACTGTGGGTGGAGAAAGTGGATCAGCTGATACCGCTCGTGATCCACGCGGTTTTGCTGTAAAATTTTATACTGAAGATGGTATTTGGGATTTGGTGGGCAATAACACACCTATTTTCTTTATTCGCGATCCAATTTTGTTCCCCAGCTTTATCCACACTCAGAAGCGTAATTCGCAAACTCATTTGAAAGATCCTGATATGTTCTGGGACTTTTTAACTCTTCGGCCGGAAAGTACTCACCAGGTATAAAGGGAACATATGAAAATATAAGTAAAGAAGGACTAAATTCGGGTGTAACCGATATTTTATACTTTCGCAATTTGCATAGGCACTCAGGTCCACGTTTTCAGTGTCTGCGAACTTGATAACTAATGGTCTTATTTCGACCATTTTGAGACGTTAGATGTCATAACTTAATGGAATTATTTGTTTTCTTCCGATACACCATTATGGTTTGGGTTGTATACTGTAAAATGAACGATATATATGGAATTTGAAATTTCGCTATATAGAGTGTAGACGTGGTTGTATTCCGATTTCGCCTAATTTGATACTAAGATATCAACGTCGACAATATTATGCACCAAATCAGGTTGAAATTAGTCAAAAACTTCCTAAGGTATAGTTTTTCACCTCAAGGTGGTCGGTGTTACGTCCATTACTACTGCGATACCTTGTACCATTTTGAGCTTAGTTATATGTTTTCCCTTAACGGCATTTTTGGGTGTGGCAATAGTCCAATAAATCTAATGTATACAGACAGACAGACAGACAGTCATTCCGAAGCCAACTGGTCTTGTTATTCTGATCATTTATTTATATATGTATAAATCTATATCTATCTTGATTAGTTTAAGTGTTACAAACAAACGATAGAAGTCACATGTTGCGAAAGTATATTCGTCGTTTCGCACAGAAGTTAACTGATCAATTAACCGGCATTTGTTCGATTAAAGCGTTAATTTAAATCGATTTACTTTTCAAAATAAAATTATTAATTTACTACATTCATTTTTAATCGCCTTCTAATAGTGTTGAAACTGAAGTGCAACTCTGCGGGTAGTTGTTCAGGTTATAAAATTAGTTTTGTGGATTGATAAAATAGCAATCAGCTGATGAATTTTAATCAATAGAAAAAGCACAAAATGAAAAATCATATATAACAGGTGATTGTTAATCGAGCTTACCGTTAATCCAGTTGACGGCTGTGCGAAAGGCAAAAATTGGTTTCTCGATTTTAATCTGAATGTACTAAATTAATTTGGCTGTGGGTAAAGGCTATACAAATGTTATACTTAATTAAAAAATCTAATCGTTTTGTAGGTGTCCTTTTTGTTCGGCGATCGAGGTATTCCCGATGGTTATCGCCATATGAATGGTTATGGTTCTCATACCTTCAAGTTGGTAAATTGCAAAGGTGAGCCTATCTTTGCCAAGTTTCACTACAAAACTGATCAAGGCATCAAGAATCTCGACCCTAAGATTGCTCAAGAGTTAGCAGCAACCGATCCAGATTATAGTATTCGTGATCTATACAATGCTATTAAGAATGGCAATTATCCCAGTTGGACGTGGTATCTGCAAGTGATGACATTTGACCAAGCTAAGAAATTTAAATATAATCCTTTTGATGTGACGAAGGTGTGGAGCCAAAAGGATTTCCCACTTATACAATTTGGCAAGATGGTACTTGATAGAAATCCGACCAATTACTTTGCTGAAGTTGAACAAATTGCCTTTAGTCCAGCGCATTTGGTCCCAGGCATTGAACCATCACCAGATAAGATGTTGCAGGGTCGACTTTTCTCGTACTCCGATACACATAGACATCGTTTGGGCCCTAATTATTTGCAGATCCCGGTGAATTGTCCCTATCGTGTTAGTGTAACTAACTATCAACGCGATGGCGCAATGCGTGTTAACGATAATCAAGGTGGTGCTCCTAATTATTTCCCGAACTCGTTTTCTGGACCAGACGAAAGTGCTCGTGCAAAGAGCCTTATGCCGTGTTGCCCTGTGCAGGGCGAGGTTTACCGCTTCACCAGCGGCTTCACCGAAGACAACTACAGCCAAGTGACAGATTTTTGGGTTTATGTTTTAGATGATAAAGCACGTCAGCGTTTGGTAGCTAATATTGTAGACAATTTGAGTAATGCCAGTCAATTTATTCAGGAGCGCGCTGTTAAGAACTTTACTTTAGTACATGCTGACTTTGGTAGAATGCTTACTGAAGGTTTAAATCTGGCCAAATCTGCCAAAATTTAAAGAACTAAAATTTTCATTGTATCTGCATTATTTTCACTGTTTACATTGTTATACATGTAATAATCACTTGTTTTGAGGTTACGGGTCGTTTTGAGAAACTTGTTCGTGAAATATTATTACTACATAAAGGGCTGTTATCCAGTCTGCCAAATGGCAAAACAATTATATTCTTTATTTTTACTGGATAAAAAACGTTATTTGAAATTCAAATTGTATTATTGTTAAATGGTTAACACGATAAAAATTAAATACTTATAAACTTTTAGGAGAAGATTAGAACATTTTCGGAGGCCTATTATGTTGTTTATGTAATAATATCGCAATTCCTTTATGCTTATATAATCATATTATTATATAATATTCTGTGTTTAAACAATATACATATATGATTTTTTACATATTTAATAAAATTTGATATTTTCATAAAATAAAAAAATATATATCACAGTTTTTATTTGCAATAATAGCGTGGAGTAGTACTAACATTCACTAAGTTTCGATGAACAAAAATATTACATAGTATACTTTGGAGGAGGGTTGCGAATTTTATAATTAAAAAATGTTCCTTTTAGTTGTGAAAGATTACCCGCAGATTTTGGTTAGACATTTTAGGAAGCAATTAAGATAAGCTTTGATAGTTTAGATAAGCAGACAGCTGCGGCGCCAAATGCAGCTATTGTTTAAGTTACGCGGCGCCCAATGTTTTTAATAAGGAATGCATATAGCAATACAAATACTAAACTTAATACTACTTTTGTAACACTGCCCTCCACTTAAGCCTAATCGTCCCGATTAGGCACAAATCCTCTTGAACCAAATGGGGCGAGCCTCTCCAATTGTACTACTTTCATTTTACATCGTGCTTTTCCATTTCTTTGTATGCGGTATACCACGTCATTAAGTCGTTTCATCACCATTTAGGGCCCTTCCCAGGCTGCCTGCAATTTCGGGGACAAGCCTTTCTTTCGAAGTGGATTGTACAACAGGACCAGATCACCTTCTTCAAAACCTTTTGAATTTGCCGCTTGATCAAACCGATCCGTCATCTTATTGCTCATCAGATGCGTGCGCTGCCTTACCATTAGATGCAATTCATTAAGTTTTTCCTTTAGGGCAGAGCAATAATCTCCATCATTTCTTACAGCTGCAGGATTCGTTCCAAACTTAAGATCAGCAGGGAGTCGCAGATCAGATCCGAAAATAATCTTCGCTGGCGTGTAACCAGTTGTTTCGTGCTTCGCTGAACGATACGTCAGCAGGAATATCTGGATGCACTTGTCCCAATTCCGTTGATCTTTATCAACGATTTTCCGCAGATGTTCTTCGAGCGTTCGGTTGAATCTCTCTACCATCCCATCTGATTGTGGATGTAACGCTATTGTCCGTGTCTTGTGGATGCCCAATAATGTACAGACTTCTTGGAAAATGGAAGATTCGAAATTCCTGCCTTGATCTGAGTGTAATTCGACGGGCACTCCGAACCTCGTTATCCAATTTTCTACAAACGCTTCGGCTACTGTCTTCGCTTCTTGGTTTGGTAAGGGATACACTTGTGGCCATTTCCTGAAATAGTCCATGACAACCAGTAGATATTTGTTTCTGGCCGTACTGGTTGGGAACGGACCTGCAATATCCATTGCGACTCGTTCAAATGGTGATCCCACGTTGTACTGTTGTAGCCTACCGCGACTTTTGACTTTGGGACCTTTAGCTGCCATGCACTTTGCACAATTACTTATCCATTCTGCTAAGGAATCTCGACAACCAATCCAGTAGAACCGTTGTTTAATCTTCTCTATTGTTTTTGTAATTCCAAGGTGCCCTCCACTAGGTCCATTGTGATATTCTTTCAATACTTTCGGGATCATGGACTTCGGTACTATGATCAGCAGACGAGACTGTTTGCCATCTTCGCTTTCCCAGGTACGGTGAAGGTATCCATTAACGAGGTTTATGCTGTTCCATTGGGCCCAATATGCTTTTGCAGTTGGACTCTCGCTACTTATTTGTTCCTTTGGTGGTCGTACCCCATTTTCTTTGGCTATTATTAGCTTTGCAAGATCAGGGTCCTCCAGCTGATTGATTCTGATGCGGTGAGGAGTCCAATCATCTTCAGGTTCTATATTCAGTAATCGCACGTCGATTATACCTTCTTTTCCTTCTGATTTGGAGCAATTTTTACATTCCAGTGGACAAGGGCGACGTGATAATGCATCCGCATTTTTGTGGTGAATCCTCTTTCGGTGTTCTGTTGGTTGTTTCCGTTTTGATGGGTTTACCTTTATATTGCAATTTCGGGCAAAGTGACCCGCTTTTCCACAGTTGAAACATCTTCCTGTTGTGTTTACTCGCGGTGCAGCAATTGACTTCAGAGTCTTCAATATTTCTTCCATCAGCGCCGGTTGTTCCATTTCAACTCTTTGTACTTTGTGTGCTGGTTTATTTAGTAGAGAAGCTGTTTCCTGTGTGAGGGCGAGCGAAACCGTTTCCGCAAACGTTCTTTTTGGCAATGCATATGTGGCGCGTTTGGTGTCCACATCACGAATCCCATTTATGAAACTTTGAATTTTTACCCTCTGAATGTAATCCACAGGTGCATCTGCATTTGCCAAATGAGCCAGTTGTTCTATTTCAGTTGCGAACTCTTACCATGACTCGTTCGTCTTCTGACCCCTATTTTGCAGTTCGATCTGGTATATTTGTTTCCGGTGCTCACTACCATATCGTCTTTCTATCGCACTCATCAATGCCTCATAGTTGTCCCGTTCACAATCTGGGATAGTCTGAAGGATTTCTGCCGCAGGTCCTTTCAATGATACAAATAAGGACGCTACTTTGTCCACTGCATTCCAGTCATTGGCCATTGCTGTCTTTTCAAACTGAAGTTTGAAAATTTGAAATGGAATACTTCCATCGAATGTGGGTGCCTTCAATCTTGGATTATTTGTTGATGGTGCAGGGTCATGTAGTTGCAGTTCTCGCATACGATTACTCAATTGAAGAACTTCTGATTTTAAATTTTCTTTTTCATTTTTTAACGTTCTTAATTCGTCTTCAAATTTTGAAAATTTCTGTTGCACTTGTGTATTATTTTCTGTAATCTGTTGTACCAAACGCTTTTCCAACTGCGTATTATTTTCAGTCATTTGTTGTGTAAGGCGAGACTCTAACTGTGATGTATTTTCAGCTATTTGCGTCATTTGCTGTGCCAGACGATTTTCTGTTTGCACTGCATTTTCTGTATTTTCAGCTATTTGCTGTGCCAGACGATTTTCTGTTTGCACTGCATTTTCTGTATTTTCAGCTATTTGCTGTGCCAGACGATTTTCTATTTGCTTAATAGCCACTAACAGCATGTTCATGTCTACACTTGATGATGTTCGCTGTTCTTCTACTTTTTCTTCTACCTTTTTAGAAGTTTCTGGCCCATCAAATTCGAACTCGTCCACATTAATTCCATCCGCTCCCATTGCTTCACGTAATCGTGCCTGCAGATCCGCCTTTTGCCCGCTTATCGACAAATTACGCTCCTCCAGTTCCTTTTTTAAATGCTGAATTCTCAATTCTCCGAATTTAACCATCTTGAATTTTGATTATTTGACAATCCCACTTCTGACACCAATTGTTGCGAATTTACTCCTTACTAGTTTACTTTACTAGGTTCGTATCTCTGGATTGACAAATAAAACCGTTTAATTCACTTCAACAAAATCTCTTTATTTTACAACTTGTCTACACTATAGCAGTTTACTCTTAGCACTGGTTGATTACATTGGCGCTGCCACGGCTTATATAGCCACGCACTCCTCGCTGATGCCGAAGTGTCCTTCTAGAATAATGCGTCTGGGAATTTTAAGAACATAATGCTATACGGCGCCAAATGCAGCTATAGTTTAGACAAGCAGACAGCTGCGGCGCCAAATGTTTATTGTTTAAGTAGACAAACACGGCGCCCAATGTTTATAATAAGGGATGCATATACATAGAAATACAAATACCAAACTTAATACTACTTTTGTAAGATTATTTTATTATTGGGTATATTTTTAAGTCATCTGCATATAACAAATATTTAGCAAAAGAGAAACAACAGGAAATGTTGATAAACAGTGCAAAGGACAAAAAACGATGACGCAATGAAAGAATCGGATGACACCCCAAACGACAATAACACAACGTCTATTGAAATGGATATCTCCAGCGAATATACCGACTTTAGTCCAGTTCGTCACAAACAATGGCGCTTGTTATCAAGTGGCGACGAATAATTATGTACCAATGTTAATATTTTTTCCTTATTTCTATTCTAATTTATCTGTTCTTAGTTCTGGATTAACAGATTTCTTTTGTTTTTTGTTTAATCTACCAATTCACCTGTATGAATTATGTATTTTAAGTTTTAATGCTCAATAAAATACAATTTGTATGCATATCTGATATTTTATAGTTTTCAGCATTTTTTACACGGTTTTTCGAAGTAAATATAGTTCGTTATTTGATCTTACACGGTTTTCAGATGACATGGAACGTATCCCCCCTTTTTCTATAGGAAACGCCTCTTTTTTACACGGATTTCTGAGGAACGTATCTACCGTGTGAACAAAGAGTTGGCTGTATACTACATATGTAATAATATTTGAAGAATTCAGTAAACAAATTGAAAATTTGAAATAGGAGTGCTAGTCGGCTTATTGCCCCAGCATAAAGCGGAAGGAATGCGAGTTTTAGACCTCACAAATTTAAAATAAAAGACTTAGATGTAAACTCCGTGCTGTCAATAAATGACAAAATTCTTAAATGGATTTCTTAAAAATCGAAAAACTATAAGCAGTATCTAATCCAGAAAATGAATCATCACATTTAAATTTAAGGAGCAGATCGTTAAGTTTTGTGAAATCACACAAAGTAAAATTAAAACCTATTCCCTCAGTAGCGAAAAGATAAGTAACAAACCTGAAAGGAGAATGATGAAGGGTGTGGATGAACACTAAATCAAGAAATCGATCAATACTATTTGAACAAAAGTTGATTTGAATAAAGGGAATAAGGCAGGAATGTGGTAACAACTGGACCAGACAATATTACTTAGATTAAAGTCACCAAAAACACAAATATTTTTCGGTTTCAACTTATTTAAAGCTAGTGAGGAAACATTATTTATATAAACAACTCTATAGGACTATTAGGAGGGATGTAAGAAACAAACACATATGTACATAGTTGGTTCAGAATAGAATCATCATTACAAAATAATACATATTAAATTAGAAAGAAATTTGTGATGAATTGCTTGGAGGTCACCACCACCGCTTAGTTAGCCGGTTATTTCGGTATCTCTATCCATACGGACAACAAAAATAGAATTCGAGTCGAAATACTCACTCTCGTAGTAACTAGAATGAAGGCAGGTCTCAACAATAACGAAAATATCAAAATCCATACTTACATTATCAGTAGAAATAGAATCACCAACATTGAAGGGAGAAGTATTTGCAAAAGCGGCAGTGTTGAGAGTGGAGTTGTCAACACATGGAGCGGTAAAGTATGCATTCGATACAGCAGGAGCGAGATAATCCACACTCACATTATTAGCAGAAGCAGCAACGATGGACGGATAAGTATTTGTCTCAATGACAGTGACAGAAGTGAGGGTGGAGCTGGCACCAGATGAAGCGGCAGAGAAAGCATTCGATACCGATCCAGAGAATTTGCCGTTGTCAGATAATGTGGTCTGAACATTGCAGATCTCTGACTTCAATTCGTTAAGCTTTGCAAACAAGAAATTTCGGTCATCATACATATAGTTTTTGATTAATGAAAGCGCCTTCGAGTTACTCAGTGAAGTAACTTCAGCAACGACAGAATTTAGCAAACAAATTTACATTAGAAATTTACAACAAATCTACATAAGCCTGTGATAAATTGACACAAGGCAGATGAAAAAGTTCGTTGCATTTGTGGCAACTAATCTTAGGCTGAGCATGATATCGGTTGTTGTTGTTGTTGTAACGGGTACGTAATCCCCGTTAGGATGGTAAGTGTTAGCTAAGCTGTGGTCAACGTCATCCAACGATAGCCTAAATAAATGTGCTGTTTCGACGGGATCAGACCAAAGAGAGAAGGGTGTCAAATGAGTGGGATTGGAGGGCATGCAAAGAGGTGGACAGTGTCATGACTCATTGTATGCAGAACATATATTAGATATGTCGGGGTCTATTCTGTATAAGTAGGAGTTTAACCTGTTACAGTATCCAGATCGCGACAACTCGAGTTCTTCGTCTGCAAAGGGTGGTGGTTTGACTCCAAATATGCCAAATCAAGTCAGACAATTGCTTCTTGATAGCCAACGAACTTCAGTATGAAACAACAAACGATTGAAATCCTCGTCATTAGTAACACAAAGCTGATGAAATAATCTATCATTCAAAGAGCTGTTGCGGATTTTATTGACTGCTTTGATGACATATTGCAGTGATTAAAATAGTTTTTCACTTAAGTTTCTAGCAACTAAATGTTGTCTATGAATAACGCAATGTCCAACAAGGACATCTGGAAGTATATTTTTTAAGTACGATATGAAGCCTTTATGGCACCCTATCATAGCCGGAGCACCATACGTAGCAATTGAAATAATATTTTTCAAAGGAATCTCTTTCTCATCGCAAAACTTTTCCAATATATTGAATATGGTTTCGCCTTTTGTATCGGTCTCTAAATTTCTAGCAAATAATAGTTCTTCACATATTTTCTCATCTTTAACAAACCTCACGTAAGACACCTTCATTAGTTGGTAAAGTGGACTCATCGAGCTGAATTGAGAATTGGCATGTCCTCAGGTGATCGCACAATGATTCTTCAATGTTTTCAGCCATTTCATCAATTCGTCTTTGCACCGAATTATTACTCAAAGGAATTTTTCGGATAATATCTGCGGCGATTTATGAAGCACGGTAGTTATTACTTCATTTATTGCTGGCAATATTAACTCTTCTCCGATGTTATGTGGTTTGCCTTTTTGAGCAATTAACAAAGAGATATTGTACGAAGCTCGAAGTCCGTCGTCATCTTGCTTAGCAGCCGCCGAAAATAGTTTTGTTACACTTGGCTGAGTATTATGCTTCTTCTCTAGGTCTTGAAAATATGCTACATTCTTGTCTCTCTTATCTGGATGCATTTTATTCAAATGATCTTGCAGTCATGAAGGCTTCATTGCTTCATTCGAAAATGTTTTTAGACATAGAAGATACAAAGGCGAGGATGGGTTTGTGGGATTTTCAATGAATCCGAATTTAATGTATTCCGCACAGTATTGTCGTCTCTTCTTTTTTACTTTCGACATTGTTTTGCTTTGAGAAATACGTTTAACTTCGCGAGTAGTGTAAAGGAGGCGTAAGTAATGCTCATCTATTGCGCGCAAAACCACAAATGAATATAAAATAAATATTACATTGTTTATATAGGAATGCTTAAGCACAATTATTATATAGTAGTCCAAAAATATGAATTCTTATTTTCCTTATCTTTATCCTTTTTTATTTTCTCCAGAAATACGTTTGTAAGAAAGAATAAAGATCCCTTTTTTATTTTCCACATAAAAGATTTAAGAAGTTCAAAAGCTCAAAACGTGCGCTACATCAGCTCGAACCTACCTACCCTACACCTTTGCGCAAATGATTAGATTATGATAGCAAATGCCCACATACAGATTTGGCAATGGCAATAGCAATACGTTTGACAGTTAGTATTCTATAAATTCTATCCTGTCGAGATGCTCCGTTATGAAACGGAGCGACCGATTGACATGATTTTCATTTTTTCTATATTCAATATAATAAGACAGATATATGAACTTCGCGGAGAGAAATATAGAACCGAGTTTGAGCAATCTTTAAATTCATATTACGAGTAGTTGATGTTCACAAGTTTTATTGAGCGTCGAGAGCTCATGTAGTCGTTGCCTAAGAGGCCTCCTAGCTAAATAAGATTACAAATAACCCCCCAGGCCTCTACACAACGCCCCCATTTTCTTTCTGGGTCTCTTACCGCCCCCCTTGACACCTGCAGCGCCCACAAGGGGGCGTTATCGCCCACTTTGGGAAACACTGATATAGATGGTAGTAGTATTATCTATGTATCAGCCACAGTGAAGCGTGGATGGGTCCTCTAGTCTTTATATAAAAAATTACGTGTCACTTTGTTTGTCCGCGATGGACTCTTAAACTACTGAACCAATTTTACTCAAACTGCGCACACTGTGTCCAGTTTGAAGCAACTTAGAAGATAGGATAGTCAAAACGATTCATAAATAAGAAATACAGTGAAAACTGCATTAAATGGGCGCTCTATTAAGATAACATCTCCATTAACATATTGACCGGTCCCACAATTTGTTGATATTTATTACATACAATCTATTAAACGGACAACTCTAATAACTGGACAGAAAGGCTGGTTTGTCAGTGTCTAATTATGGGAGATTTCACTGTATATATTTCTAAATGTACGAATGTATTCACAACCCTCAAAAAAATATAATACAATTGAACTTCCATAACTCAAACTTCTATAACTCGAAGTTCTCCATTACTCGAACTCTTGAATTAGCAATACAAGTCAAATTGCATACAAATTTTCAGCCATAACTCGAAGATTTTTTGTGGATTATTGTGATTCGAGTTAGGAAAGTTAAAAACGGTTTCGCCTTTATTCGTAAATGAAAATTTCATATAGAATAGTTTATTATATGAATAATAGTATAAAATATATACCACAGCAACCCGTGGCCGGATCCTTTAGTATTATATAATATTTTTGAATAATAAAATTTTATTCCTTAGTTATACTGATTCTTCTTAGTTTATTGCATTAATTTAATTATTTTTGTTTTTATTACTTTTTCTGTTTAGAAACCTCCTGGCACAATTACGACAGGAGCTGGGAATCCTGTTGGTATTAAGGATGCCACGCTGACTGTGGGACCAAGGGGTCCAGTATTGTTGCAGGATGTCAAGTTTTTAGATGAGATGGCTGCTTTCGACCGTGAACGTATACCAGAGCGTGTGGTTCATGCCAAAGGTGCCGGTGCATTTGGATATTTTGAAGTAACACATGATATTACAAAATATTGCGCGGCTAAGGTATTTGAGAAGGTACATAAGCGTACGCCGATTGCTGTGCGTTTTTCCACTGTGGGTGGAGAAAGTGGATCAGCTGATACCGCTCGTGATCCACGCGGTTTTGCTGTAAAATTTTATACTGAAGATGGTATTTGGGATTTGGTGGGCAATAACACACCTATTTTCTTTATTCGCGATCCAATTTTGTTCCCCAGCTTTATCCACACTCAGAAGCGTAATTCGCAAACTCATTTGAAAGATCCTGATATGTTCTGGGACTTTTTAACTCTTCGGCCGGAAAGTACTCACCAGGTATAAAGGGAACATATGAAAATATAAGTAAAGAAGGACTAAATTCGGGTGTAACCGATATTTTATACTTTCGCAATTTGCATAGGCACTCAGGTCCACGTTTTCAGTGTCTGCGAACTTGATAACTAATGGTCTTATTTCGACCATTTTGAGACGTTAGATGTCATAACTTAATGGAATTATTTGTTTTCTTCCGATACACCATTATGGTTTGGGTTGTATACTGTAAAATGAACGATATATATGGAATTTGAAATTTCGCTATATAGAGTGTAGACGTGGTTGTATTCCGATTTCGCCTAATTTGATACTAAGATATCAACGTCGACAATATTATGCACCAAATCAGGTTGAAATTAGTCAAAAACTTCCTAAGGTATAGTTTTTCACCTCAAGGTGGTCGGTGTTACGTCCATTACTACTGCGATACCTTGTACCATTTTGAGCTTAGTTATATGTTTTCCCTTAACGGCATTTTTGGGTGTGGCAATAGTCCAATAAATCTAATGTATACAGACAGACAGACAGACAGTCATTCCGAAGCCAACTGGTCTTGTTATTCTGATCATTTATTTATATATGTATAAATCTATATCTATCTGGATTAGTTTAAGTGTTACAAACAAACGATAGAAGTCACATGTTGCGAAAGTATATTCGTCGTTTCGCACAGAAGTTAACTGATCAATTAACCGGCATTTGTTCGATTAAAGCGTTAATTTAGATCGATTTACTTTTCAAAATAAAATTATTTATTTACTACATTCATTTTTAATCGCCTTCTAATAGTGTTGAAACTGAAGTGCAACTCTGCGGGTAGTTGTTCAGGTTATAAAATTAGTTTTGTGGATTGATAAAATAGCAATCAGCTGATGAATTTTAATCAATAGAAAAAGCACAAAATGAAAAATCATATATAACAGGTGATTGTTAATCGAGCTTACCGTTAATCCAGTTGACGGCTGTGCGAAAGGCAAAAATTGGTTTCTCGATTTTAATCTGAATGTACTAAATTAATTTGGCTGTGGGTAAAGGCTATACAAATGTTATACTTAATTAAAAAATCTAATCGTTTTGTAGGTGTCCTTTTTGTTCGGCGATCGAGGTATTCCCGATGGTTATCGCCATATGAATGGTTATGGTTCTCATACCTTCAAGTTGGTAAATTGCAAAGGTGAGCCTATCTTTGCCAAGTTTCACTACAAAACTGATCAAGGCATCAAGAATCTCGACCCTAAGATTGCTCAAGAGTTAGCAGCAACCGATCCAGATTATAGTATTCGTGATCTATACAATGCTATTAAGAATGGCAATTATCCCAGTTGGACGTGGTATCTGCAAGTGATGACATTTGACCAAGCTAAGAAATTTAAATATAATCCTTTTGATGTGACGAAGGTGTGGAGCCAAAAGGATTTCCCACTTATACAATTTGGCAAGATGGTACTTGATAGAAATCCGACCAATTACTTTGCTGAAGTTGAACAAATTGCCTTTAGTCCAGCGCATTTGGTCCCAGGCATTGAACCATCACCAGATAAGATGTTGCAGGGTCGACTTTTCTCGTACTCCGATACACATAGACATCGTTTGGGCCCTAATTATTTGCAGATCCCGGTGAATTGTCCCTATCGTGTTAGTGTAACTAACTATCAACGCGATGGCGCAATGCGTGTTAACGATAATCAAGGTGGTGCTCCTAATTATTTCCCGAACTCGTTTTCTGGACCAGACGAAAGTGCTCGTGCAAAGAGCCTTATGCCGTGTTGCCCTGTGCAGGGCGAGGTTTACCGCTTCACCAGCGGCTTCACCGAAGACAACTACAGCCAAGTGACAGATTTTTGGGTTTATGTTTTAGATGATAAAGCACGTCAGCGTTTGGTAGCTAATATTGTAGACAATTTGAGTAATGCCAGTCAATTTATTCAGGAGCGCGCTGTTAAGAACTTTACTTTAGTACATGCTGACTTTGGTAGAATGCTTACTGAAGGTTTAAATCTGGCCAAATCTGCCAAAATTTAAAGAACTAAAATTTTCATTGTATCTGCATTATTTTCACTGTTTACATTGTTATACATGTAATAATCACTTGTTTTGAGGTTACGGGTCGTTTTGAGAAACTTGTTCGTGAAATATTATTACTACATAAAGGGCTGTTATCCAGTCTGCCAAATGGCAAAACAATTATATTCTTTATTTTTACTGGATAAAAAACGTTATTTGAAATTCAAATTGTATTATTGTTAAATGGTTAACACGATAAAAATTAAATACTTATAAACTTTTAGGAGAAGATTAGAACATTTTCGGAGGCCTATTATGTTGTTTATGTAATAATATCGCAATTCCTTTATGCTTATATAATCATATTATTATATAATATTCTGTGTTTAAACAATATACATATATGATTTTTTACATATTTAATAAAATTTGATATTTTCATAAAATAAAAAAATATATATCACAGTTTTTATTTGCAATAATAGCGTGGAGTAGTACTAACATTCACTAAGTTTCGATGAACAAAAATATTACATAGTATACTTTGGAGGAGGGTTGCGAATTTTATAATTAAAAAATGTTCCTTTTAGTTGTGAAAGATTACCCGCAGATTTTGGTTAGACATTTTAGGAAGCAATTAAGATAAGCTTTGATAGTTTAGATAAGCAGACAGCTGCGGCGCCAAATGCAGCTATTGTTTAAGTTACGCGGCGCCCAATGTTTTTAATAAGGAATGCATATAGCAATACAAATACTAAACTTAATACTACTTTTGTAACACTGCCCTCCACTTAAGCCTAATCGTCCCGATTAGGCACAAATCCTCTTGAACCAAATGGGGCGAGCCTCTCCAATTGTACTACTTTCATTTTACATCGTGCTTTTCCATTTCTTTGTATGCGGTATACCACGTCATTAAGTCGTTTCATCACCATTTAGGGCCCTTCCCAGGCTGCCTGCAATTTCGGGGACAAGCCTTTCTTTCGAAGTGGATTGTACAACAGGACCAGATCACCTTCTTCAAAACCTTTTGAATTTGCCGCTTGATCAAACCGATCCGTCATCTTATTGCTCATCAGATGCGTGCGCTGCCTTACCATTAGATGCAATTCATTAAGTTTTTCCTTTAGGGCAGAGCAATAATCTCCATCATTTCTTACAGCTGCAGGATTCGTTCCAAACTTAAGATCAGCAGGGAGTCGCAGATCAGATCCGAAAATAATCTTCGCTGGCGTGTAACCAGTTGTTTCGTGCTTCGCTGAACGATACGTCAGCAGGAATATCTGGATGCACTTGTCCCAATTCCGTTGATCTTTATCAACGATTTTCCGCAGATGTTCTTCGAGCGTTCGGTTGAATCTCTCTACCATCCCATCTGATTGTGGATGTAACGCTATTGTCCGTGTCTTGTGGATGCCCAATAATGTACAGACTTCTTGGAAAATGGAAGATTCGAAATTCCTGCCTTGATCTGAGTGTAATTCGACGGGCACTCCGAACCTCGTTATCCAATTTTCTACAAACGCTTCGGCTACTGTCTTCGCTTCTTGGTTTGGTAAGGGATACACTTGTGGCCATTTCCTGAAATAGTCCATGACAACCAGTAGATATTTGTTTCTGGCCGTACTGGTTGGGAACGGACCTGCAACATCCATTGCGACTCGTTCAAATGGTGATCCCACGTTGTACTGTTGTAGCCTACCGCGACTTTTGACTTTGGGACCTTTAGCTGCCATGCACTTTGCACAATTACTTATCCATTCTGCTAAGGAATCTCGACAACCAATCCAGTAGAACCGTTGTTTAATCTTCTCTATTGTTTTTGTAATTCCAAGGTGCCCTCCACTAGGTCCATTGTGATATTCTTTCAATACTTTCGGGATCATGGACTTCGGTACTATGATCAGCAGACGAGACTGTTTGCCATCTTCGCTTTCCCAGGTACGGTGAAGGTATCCATTAACGAGGTTTATGCTGTTCCATTGGGCCCAATATGCTTTTGCAGTTGGACTCTCGCTACTTATTTGTTCCTTTGGTGGTCGTACCCCATTTTCTTTGGCTATTATTAGCTTTGCAAGATCAGGGTCCTCCAGCTGATTGATTCTGATGCGGTGAGGAGTCCAATCATCTTCAGGTTCTATATTCAGTAATCGCACGTCGATTATACCTTCTTTTCCTTCTGATTTGGAGCAATTTTTACATTCCAGTGGACAAGGGCGACGTGATAATGCATCCGCATTTTTGTGGTGAATCCTCTTTCGGTGTTCTGTTGGTTGTTTCCGTTTTGATGGGTTTACCTTTATATTGCAATTTCGGGCAAAGTGACCCGCTTTTCCACAGTTGAAACATCTTCCTGTTGTGTTTACTCGCGGTGCAGCAATTGACTTCAGAGTCTTCAATATTTCTTCCATCAGCGCCGGTTGTTCCATTTCAACTCTTTGTACTTTGTGTGCTGGTTTATTTAGTAGAGAAGCTGTTTCCTGTGTGAGGGCGAGCGAAACCGTTTCCGCAAACGTTCTTTTTGGCAATGCATATGTGGCGCGTTTGGTGTCCACATCACGAATCCCATTTATGAAACTTTGAATTTTTACCCTCTGAATGTAATCCACAGGTGCATCTGCATTTGCCAAATGAGCCAGTTGTTCTATTTCAGTTGCGAACTCTTACCATGACTCGTTCGTCTTCTGACCCCTATTTTGCAGTTCGATCTGGTATATTTGTTTCCGGTGCTCACTACCATATCGTCTTTCTATCGCACTCATCAATGCCTCATAGTTGTCCCGTTCACAATCTGGGATAGTCTGAAGGATTTCTGCCGCAGGTCCTTTCAATGATACAAATAAGGACGCTACTTTGTCCACTGCATTCCAGTCATTGGCCATTGCTGTCTTTTCAAACTGAAGTTTGAAAATTTGAAATGGAATACTTCCATCGAATGTGGGTGCCTTCAATCTTGGATTATTTGTTGATGGTGCAGGGTCATGTAGTTGCAGTTCTCGCATACGATTACTCAATTGAAGAACTTCTGATTTTAAATTTTCTTTTTCATTTTTTAACGTTCTTAATTCGTCTTCAAATTTTGAAAATTTCTGTTGCACTTGTGTATTATTTTCTGTAATCTGTTGTACCAAACGCTTTTCTAACTGCGTATTATTTTCAGTCATTTGTTGTGTAAGGCGAGACTCTAACTGTGATGTATTTTCAGCTATTTGCGTCATTTGCTGTGCCAGACGATTTTCTGTTTGCACTGCATTTTCTGTATTTTCAGCTATTTGCTGTGCCAGACGATTTCCTGTTTGCACTGCATTTTCTGTATTTTCAGCTATTTGCTGTATAGCCACTAACAGCATATTCATGTCTACACTTGATGATGTTCGTTGTTCTTCTACTTTTTCTTCTACCTTTTTAGAAGTTTCTGGCCCATCAAATTCGAACTCGTCCACATTAATTCCATCCGCTTCCATTGCTTCACGTAATCGTGCCTGCAGATCCGCCTTTTGCCCGCTTATCGGCAAATTACGCTCCTCCAGTTCCTTTTTTAAATGCTGAATTCTCAATTCTCCGAATTTAACCATCTTGAATTTTGATTATTTGACAATCCCACTTCTGACACCAACTGTTGCGAATTTACTCCTTACTAGTTTACTTTACTAGGTTCGTATCTCTGGATTGACAAATAAAACCGTTTAATTCACTTCAACAAAATCTCTTTATTTTACAACTTGTCTACACTATAGCAGTTTACTCTTAGCACTGGTTGATTACATTGGCGATGCCACGGCTTATATAGCCACGCACTCCTCGCTGATGCCGAAGTGTCCTTCTAGAATAATGCGTCTGGGAATTTGCTATACGGCGCCAAATGCAGCTATAGTTTAGACAAGCAGACAGCTGCGGCGCCAAATGTTTATTGTTTAAGTAGACAAACACGGCGCCCAATGTTTATAATAAGGGATGCATATAGAAATACAAATACCAAACTTAATACTACTTTTGTAAGATTATTTTATTATTGGGTATATTTTTAAGTCATCTGCATATAACAAATATTTAGCAAAAGAGAAACAACAGGAAATGTTGATAAACAGTGCAAAGGACAAAAAACGATGACGCAATGAAAGAATCGGATGACACCCCAAACGACAATAACACAACGTCTATTGAAATGGATATCTCCAGCCAATATACCGACTTTAGTCCAGTTCGTCACAAACAATGGCGCTTGTTATCAAGTGGCGACGAATAATTATGTACCAATGTTAATATTTTTTCCTTATTTCTATTCTAATTTATCTGTTCTTAGTTCTGGATTAACAGATTTCTTTTGTTTTTTGTTTAATCTACCAATTCACCTGTATGAATTATGTATTTTAAGTTTTAATGCTCCATAAAATACAATTTGTATGCATATCTGATATTTTATAGTTTTCAGCATTTTTTACACGGTTTTTCGAAGTAAATATAGTTCGTTATTTGATCTTACACGGTTTTCAGATGACATGGAACGTATCCCCCCTTTTTCTATAGGAAACGCCTCTTTTTTACACGGATTTCTGAGGAACGTATCTACCGTGTGAACAAAGAGTTGGCTGTATACTACATATGTAATAATATTTGAAGAATTCAGTAAACAAATTGAAAATTTGAAATAGGAGTGCTAGCCGGCTTATTGCCCCAGCATAAAGCGGAAGGAATGCGAGTTTTAGACCTCACAAATTTAAAATAAAAGACTTAGATGTCAACTCCGTGCTGTCAATAAACGACAAAATTCTTAAATGGATTTCTTAAAAATCGAAAAACTATAAGCAGTATCTAATCCAGAAAATGAATCATCACATTTAAATTTAAGGAGCAGATCGTTAAGTTTTGTGAAATCACACAAAGTAAAATTAAAACCTATTCCCTCAGTAGCGAAAAGATAAGTAACAAACCTGAAAGGAGAATGATGAAGGGTGTGGATGAACACTAAATCAAGAAATCGATCAATACTATTTGAACAAAAGTTGATTTGAATAAAGGGAATAAGGCAGGTCTGTGGTAACAACTGGACCAGACAATATTACTTAGATTAAAGTCACCAAAAACACAAATATTTTCGGTTTCAACTTATTTAAAGCTAGTGAGGAAACATTATTTATATAAACAACTCTATAGGACTATTAGGAGGGATGTAAGAAACAAACACATATGTACATAGTTGGTTCAGAATAGAATCATCATTACAAAATAATACATATTAAATTAGAAAGAAATTTGTGATGAATTGCTTGGAGGTCATCACCACCGCTTAGTTAGCCGGTTATTTCGGTATCTCTATCCATACGGACAACAAAAATAGAATTCGAGTCGAAATACTCACTCTCGTAGTAACTAGAATGAAGGCAGGTCTCAACAATAACGAAAATATCAAAATCCATACTTACATTATCAGTAGAAATAGAATCACCAACATTGAAGGGAGAAGTATTTGCAAAAGCGGCAGTGTTGAGAGTGGATTTGTCAACACATGGAGCGGTAAAGTATACATTCGATACAGCAGGAGCGAGATAATCCACACTCACATTATTAGCAGAAGCAGCAACGATGGACGGATAAGTATTTGTCTCAATGACAGTGACAGAAGTGAGGGTGGAGCTGGCACCAGATGAAGCGGCAGAGAAAGCATTCGATACCGATCCAGAGAATTTGCCGTTGTCAGATAATGTGGTCTGAACATTGCAGATCTCTGACTTCAATTCGTTAAGCTTTGCAAACAAGAAATTTCGGTCATCATACATATAGTTTTTGATTAATGAAAGCGCCTTCGAGTTTCTCAGTGAAGTAACTTCAGCAACGACAGAATTTAGCAAACAAATTTACATTAGAAATTTACAACAAATCTACATAAGCCTGTGATAAATTGACACAAGGCAGATGAAAAAGTTCGTTGCATTTGTGGCAACTAATCTTAGGCTGAGCATGATATCGGTTGTTGTTGTTGTTGTAACGGGTACGTAATCCCCGTTAGGATGGTAAGTGTTAGCTAAGCTGTGGTCAACGTCATCCAACGATTCGACGGGATCAGACCAAAGAGAGAAGGGTGTCAAATGAGTGGGATTGGAGGGCATGCAAAGAGGTGGACAGTGTCATGCGGAGACTCATTGTATGCAGAACATATATTAGATATGTCGGGGTCTATTCTGTATAAGTAGGAGTTTAACCTGCTACAGTATCCAGAACGAAGCTGCTCTTGTTTCTCGCGACAACTCGAGTTCTTCGTCTGCAAAGGGTGGTGGTTTGACTCCAAATATGCCATTCACTGAAAGGGAGTCGGTGAAAGCTGCTAGGGGACGGTTCCGCTCCAAGCAGGTGACTGCAGGGATTATTCCTGCGATTTTGTTGCGGTTCTGTGTTTTGTACGATAATCATGGTTGTGTAAGGAGTGAAAGCACAGGCTGTCAAAAGTCACACCTAAAGTTTTAGGATTATTGGCAGTTGGAATCATTGAATTGAATTTCAACTCGGTCATGATGTCTCTTCGGGTTAGACAAAGCCTTGACTGTAATTCCAAACTTACTCACACCGGTGGAGAGGTTACAGGACTTCAAGCGCTGTGTCCATTTCGTCCGTTTGTATTGGTTTACCCTTAACCTTATTTGGGGATCACAGGGATCGGCATGGTGTAAGGTTGACTCGGGTCAATACTTTCTTTAGTTCCCATAAACCTAATACAACGATTTTCGAACTTCCAGGTGACTTTATACCGTATATATCGACCAATATGCAAGTTATCTCAATAAAAATAAGAGAGCGTGTTTTATTCATATTAATAGATAAAATTGGGTGAAAACTTGATCTAACACCCATATAACAAACATATGGTATCTGAGTGACTTTACTCCATATGATTGGTGATGGCATCTTAATGAACCTCAGGGAATGTGACATCTTAATAGTATATGTGTAGTACTGGCAAAAATAGAATAAATCCCCAACATATGTATGTATGCTTTTCGGTTTTCTAACAAACCTTACGTCGAATATATCGGTCAGTGTATGAGTGATGTACATATATGTACTAGGCCTAAACCCGCGGCTCCGCTGGGGTGGAATTTGGGGCTGGCATCATATCTTTATTGCTTTATTGACAAAGAAGTGCTTGATGTACTTATCTCAAATTTCGATTGACTACTCGGCTATCTGTTTATGTGACATGTTCTGTTTGATTTGTTATGAATGGCTGTGCTTCGTTTGGCCATCATCTAACAAAGTAGCTGCAATGCCTGGCGATGAATTTGTTAATGCGAGTTTCTTTTGTGATAATATAAAAGCTTTGCCGATTACAAATGGTGTATCCAAAAAAACTGCCATGTTCAAACCAAAATTACCGTACCCTAAGTAGCTGTGTAATGTTATTTTGAAATAAAAAAACAATAAAAAGTAGCCTATGTCCGTCCGCTGGTTCTAGTCGTTTTTTAATTAGAAATTGTATAAATAATACGACTTTCTTTTATACATACATATATAGATTGCAAAAACAACAGGGATTTTCCAAAATACCCTCCGTTAGAACCTTCAGCAAGAATACGAATAATTTTGCGAATTTTCACATTTTTCTGTGCTGAGGTTCAGACGTTCTGTGGCAACATAACGAAATAGCGTTTCATTGCTTGGATTCCGATCCTATGGTTGACGATTCGGTTACACTCGAACTTAGCCCTTCCTCTTTGGAGACAGGTATTTTCGGTGACACCCAAAACCGATACAAATTTTGTTTTGAACATCAAACCAATATTTTTTTTTTTCAATTCTGATTCCGACAACTATCAGATTCCAGAACACCTGATGCGTTAGTCTCAATTTGATATGGAATAAAGGCAAAATAATGTTATGCCCAGAAACTACAGGAGAGTTCCTAATATTTTGTTCGTCATATTATGTTTCAAAGGACAATCTTTCTAGTTCATATGGTCTGGTATATCTCTGCTGTCTGATAAATAACAATTTGTTGTGAATGATTGACAAATTTTTCCTTTAACAAGAGTCATTTGATACTTTTTATTTCTTTTATTGAGCAATAGTCACATTTTATACGAGTACATATATAGTGAAATTTAACTGTTCATAAACATTCTCTATTCTTCAACTTTCTAACTTGATTTACAATTACAATAAACGATAACATTTTATTACCTAAAAATTTCAAGAAATTCTTGTTCGAGTTGAGATAACAAATTTCCTTCTTTGAGTTTAAATACTACTATTGACACTTTTGGAAAATGAAGGTCTCTAATCATATAGCACTTCGAAATAAAGTGAAAGCGTTGCTGATACTTGAAAGTCTTTGTCATTAAATTAATAACATTAATTTTACAACAAAAATAACAGTCAGCCATGCGATTTTTTGGTTCTGTCAATATCATCGGCAATACTATATATACATACATTAAATGATAACATTTGCCGACTACCTTAAATGTTCATTGTACAACATGTACGCATTGTGTGGCAGAGATAAAAAGATGACCAACTTATCTCTAATTGGTAATGAGAGAGCAATTGCTAAATGTCACAACCTTCTGAACTTTGTCAGTTGACAACGTTTAGCAATCGGAAACGAGAGTCGGCCACATTGAACTCCTACTAAAAAAATATGTAAACGGATGGATCTCTTGCCGCCGTTCAAGACCTTCTTCTTCACTGGCGTAGAAACCGCTTACACAGTTATAGCCGAGTTAACAACAGCGCGCCAAAGTTTCTTATTTTCGCAAGGTGGTGCCAATTGGAGATTCCAAGCGTAGTCAGGCCCTTCTCCACCTGGTCTTTCCAACGGAGTGGAGGTCTTCCTCTGCTTCCATTGGCGGGTACAGCGTCGAGTACTTTTAGAGCTGGAGTGTTTTCGTCCATTCGGACGACATGACCAAGCCAGCGTAGCCGCTGTCTTTTAATTCGCTGAAGGATGTCAATGTCGTTGTATATCTTTTACAGCTCATCGTTCCATTGAATTCGATATTCACTGTGGCCAACGCGCAAAAGACTCGAAAACTCATAACGTTGACTTATCAGATGCCTCTGCACCATATAGCAGGACGGGAATAATGGGTGACTTATAGAGTATGATTTTTGTTCGTCGAGAGAGGACTTAATTTCTCAATTGTCTACTTATTCCGAAGTAGTATCTGTTGGCAAGAGATATTCTTTGTGGGATTTAGATGCTGACGTTGTTGTTGGTGTTGATGCTGGTTCCAAAATAGACGAAGCTATCTACGACTTCAAAGTTATGACTGTCAACAGTGACGTGGGTGCATACTCACGAGAGCGACGATTATTTGTTTGATGACAGGAGATATTTCGTCTTGCCCTCATTCACCACCAGACTCATTTGCTTCGCTGCCTTATCCATTCTGGAGAAAGCAGAGCTTACGGCGCGGATGTTGAGGCTTCTTATAGAAGATAGTCTCTTCCTTGTTTAGGTCTGCAGCTTGAATTATTTTCTCCACAAGTAGGTTGAAAAAATCACCCGAAAGGGAGTTGCCATGTCTGAAATCTCGTTTGGTATCAAACGGCTAGGAGAGGTGCTTCCCGATTCTGACGGAGCATTTAGTGTTGCTCAACGCCAGTTTACAGAGCCGTATTAGTTTTGCGGGGAAATCGACGAAGAGGTGGTGCACGTCGACTTGTTTTTCACGAGTCTTTTCCAAGTTGTTGATTTGCTTGGTCTAAAGCCACACTGATGAGGTCCAATCAATTTGTTTACGGTGGGCTTTAATCTTTCACACAAAACGCTCGATAGAACCTTATACGTGATATTGAGGTGGCTTATCCCACGATAATTGGCGCAGAACACAATTAAATTCAAATCGTTGGGCATGCTTTCATCCGACCACATTTTACAAAGAAGCTGATGCATATTCCTTATCAGTTCTTCGCCGCCGTGTTTGAATAGCTCGGTTGACAATCCATCGGTCCCCGTCGCAAGTTGGAGAAGTGTTCTCTCCATATTTCTAGTATGCTCCGGGCATCAATTGTTAGATCACTTTTGGGGGTTCTACAACAATATTCTACAACAGTATGTCTTCATACTCACGCATTTCGGCCTCTCTCTTTTTCTGTCTGCAAATGCGTCTCGAGTTCCCTCTTCAACTCTCGGTGTCTATCCCATCACGTATTGTGGTCGATTGTAACGTTGCAAGGTTGGCAGTCTGGTTTCTCTCCACTGCAATACGGCACTCCGCATCGTACCATCGTGTCGTCCCACAGTTCCCTTATACCGAGTTGTGGACAAGTGCTCTCAGAGAACAGGAGTGCAAGCCGAGTAGAAAATTGTTCGGCTGTCTGTTGTGATTGTAGCTTCTCGACGTCGAACCTTCCTTGTGTTTGTTGGCGTGCGTTTTTTGCTGCACAGAGGCTGTTGCGAATCTTGGTTGAAACAAGATAGTGGTCCGAGTCGATGTTAGGACCTCGGAGCGCATGCACATCTAAAACACTGGAAACGTGTCTTCCGTCTATCACAACATGATCGAACTGGTTGGTGGTGTTTCGATCCGGAGACAGTAGCTTGCTGAATTTTTCTATGCTGGAATTTATTACAAGAGATACCCATATTTCGGCGAAATCGATCAGCTTCAACACATTTGGGGATGTTTTCTCGTGGAGCCTGAATTTACCGACTGTTGTGCCAAAGATACCTTCCTTGCTCAGATTGTCGTTAAAGTCGCCAAGCACGATTTTGACATCGTGGCGGGGCAACTCTCATAAGTGCGCTCCAAGAGCGCCTTTGGTCACATTGTCCTTTTCTTCCGTCGAGGCGTCGCAAATAAGCGATATGTTGAAGAACTTCGGTTTGAAGCGGATTGTCGCTAGATGTTCACCCACCATGGTGAACTTCTACACATGACTCCATCCTCAAGATTATTAACGTAATAAACAATTAAAAAGGTTTAAGTTTGCGTACAACAGAACATTTTATACTCTTGTAACTTGCAAGAATCAAAACCAGGGTATTTTAAGATGTACATATATTTTAAGATGCAAAACATCAACTAAAGTATCGGAATCTTAGCAATTTTAAGTGTACGTATACTATATGTTCAAAATTGAACATGTTCGTTGCTGCCAAAGCACGGACAACATAATATTATATTTAAATCTTTCATATATTTCAATGTTAAATAAGATAAGAAGTAATCTAGCTATTGTAATCATACAGTCCACTACTAATAGATATCTATGTTCAAATATATTGAACATACGTAAATAAACACATAAAAATATGCATTAATAAGTGATACGCATGCACTCAAGAAATAAATTCTAAACATATTTACTTAGGTTTGGGCAATTGATTACAAATGCACATGTGCACTTGAAAACAACCCAAACCAAGCAATATAAATTATACTTGTATGACAGCACACACACACACACACACACATGTATTATAGTTGAAAACAACCCCATGTGGTGTGCTGTAAATATATATATATTCAATTAGATAAGTTAGACTTCTAAAATAGTATATAAGGTTTACAAATTTAAAAATAAAATCAGAATGAATATATTCTCACTCAAATAAGGTCTTTATTTTTCCCCCACCAGCGGAGGGGCGTTTGATCTTACAAATCAAACACTATATATAACATATAGATTGACTGACAAATTCGGTAAGATATGTGTAAAACGAAAAATATCACATATCAACTACAGATACTGTCTACATTTTCGGTACCTAGAAGCTGAAACAATTTTGATTGGATTTGACAAATTTTTGGTTATTAGTGCAAAATTTTATCCCGTTAACATAACTTCTTGATTTGTGTACTGGAAAGTAAAAGAGTCAAGCGAATTTAAAATTATGTTATATGATAAGTTAGCGTGGTTGTAGTGCGATTTCGCCCCATTTAACATAGGAATTGTGAAAAATACAACGTACTAAATTTAGTCAAAATCCGTCGATTAGGTCCCGAGATAATGGATTTCTCCAAAAAGTGGGCGTTGCCATGCCCATCGTCCAATTTCCACACCCATAAATCCCTCTCATTCCATCTCGGAGGTAAAATTTAATGTATGACGTAATTAGTTATTGATTTATTGTTATTTTAGTAATTTTGAACAGTACCGTTATATGAGGAGTGAGCGGGGTTATCTTCCGACTTCATACATTTTCATGTCGGTAGGAGTTTTTGTAATACTTGCACTGAGCAAATTTGGTTGTTGTAGCTTTCGTAGTTTAGGAAATATGTACATACATTAAACTTAATAGAAGGCGGCACCGCGTCCACTCTTTCAATTTTTTTTCACAGTATGTACATATGTATATAATCTTATGTCTCGTTTAGTTTTAGGATATACATACAACCATTAGGTGAACAGAACTGTTATACTCCGTAGCAACAGTTTGGAAGAGTATAAAAATGTTAAATTAAAAAAATTAAAGAAAATGTTAAATTTAAATGTGAAAATTTAAAAGTCAGTTGTTTTAATATACAATAAAAAGATTTAAATAGTTCCCCATAAATTAAACATAGTAATTTTTAATCGTAATAAATATTGGGTGCTTTAATTTAAATGTCCAAAAATTATTATTTTGTCTGATCTGGTTACAAGGGAAAATGTATTTTGAGACGTTCTTACACTGGCATAAGTTGGACATCCCTTTACTTTTGATGTGTGGTGTTTTTAGAGCTTAATATTAGGGAGCAGTGAAAACCTTCGAATGGTAGGTTCACTATAATAATCATTTAAAACTCTTTTCAATTTTGACTATACAAAGATGCTTAGTACTGTTAACAAAAAATTATCTAGATATAGATAAATATGCGGAATATATTTTTAAGCGTTTTAATTAACTTATTCAAGGACAAACTGGAACTTATATTTCACATTGAGTGGACCCAAAGAAATAGATATTGTAACAGAATTTGGTATTCTTCTTCTTCTTCTTTACTGGCGTAGACACCGCTTACGCGATTATAGCCGAGTCAGCAAAAGCGCGCCAGTCGTTTCTTCTCTTCGCTACGTGGCGCCAATGGAGCTGGAGTGTTTTCATCCATCCGGACAACATGACCTAGCCAGCGTAGCCGCTGTCTTTTAATTCGCTGAACTATGTCAATGTCGTCGTATATCACGTACAGCTCATCGTTCCATCGAATGCGATATTCGCCGTGGCCAACTCGCAAAGGACCATAAATCTTTCGCAGAACTTTTCTCTCGAAAACTCGCAACGTCGACTCATCGGTTGTTGTCATCGTCCAAGCCTCTGCACCATATAGCAGGACGGGAATTATGAGCGACTTATAGAGTTTGGTTTTTGTTCGTCGAGAGAGGACTTTGCTTTTCAATTGCCTACTCAGTCCGAGGTAGCACCTGTTGGCAAGAGTAATCCTGCGTTGGATTTCCAGGCTGACATTGTTGGTGTTGTTTACGATGGTTCCAAGATAGACGAAATTATCTACAACTTCAAAGTTATGACTGTCAACAGTGACGTGAGAGCCAAGTCGCGAGTGCGACGACTGTTTGTTTGATGACAGGAGATATTTCGTCTTGCCCTCGTTCACTGCTAGACCCATTTGCGTTGCTTCCTAGTTCAGTCTGGAGAAAGCAGAACTAACGGCGCGGGTGTTGAGACCGATGATATCAATATCATCGGCATACGCCAGCAGCTGTACACTCTTATAAAAGATTGTACCTGCTCGATTAAGTTCTGCAGCTCGAATAATTTTCTCCAGCAGCAGATTGAAAAGGTCGCACGATAGGGAGTCGCCTTGTCTGAAACCTCGTTTGGTATCGAACGGCTCGGAGAGGTCCTTCCCGATCCTGACGGAGCTTTTCGTGTTGCTCAACGTCAGTTTATACAGCCGTATTAGTTTTGCTGACGAAAGCAGCTTTAAAATCGACGAAGAGGAGGTGTGTGTCAATTCTCTTTCCATTGGTCTTTTCCAAGATTTGGCGCGCGGTGAATATCTGGTCGGTTGTTGATTTACCAGGTCTGAAGCCACACTGATAAGGTCCAATCAGTTTGTTGACAGTGGGCTTTAATCTTTCATCCAATACGCTCGATAGAACCTTATACGCGATGTTGAGGAGGCTTATCCCATG
The DNA here is from genome assembly GCF_023373825.1 of Bactrocera dorsalis. Taxonomy (NCBI): domain Eukaryota; kingdom Metazoa; phylum Arthropoda; class Insecta; order Diptera; family Tephritidae; genus Bactrocera; species Bactrocera dorsalis. The sequence goes on from NC_064307.1 coordinate 53,309,298, forward strand.
GTAGTTGGCGCAGATCGTGGGGTCTCCTTTTTTATGGATTGGGCATAGCACACTTAAATTCCAATCGTTGGGCATGCTTTCATCCGACCATATTTTGCAAATAAGCTGATGCATGCTCCTTATCAGTTCTTCGCCGCCGTGTTTGAATAGCTCGGCCGGCAATCCGTAGGCCCCTGCATTTTTTCGTAGAATTTTCGAGCATTACCCCTGTCGGCCAGCTTATCAAGCTGTTCGTACTCACGCATTTCGACATCTTTCTTACTGCTATTATTTATCATATTAATTCTTTTGAACAATAAAAGAAAACTGTTATTGTAAGATATATGAAGAGCTAATTTAGCCAAAAGTGCATTCAACAAAGTGAAATAAGTAAATTTAAATTTTCCTTACGCTTATTTGATATGTACTACTATATACTTAGTACATGTATATATTGACCCCTATATTTATTCAAAAATTCGAATTTTGATTTTCAAAAGTAACCAAATACTTGCTGCTTAAGATACCAACTTACCAAAGTTTTGTGTCCTAACAGACAAATCGCAAAAAACAGACGGGTTAATATAAAAAATATGTGAATTGTTTACTATTTTATTGTCAAATAAGCATAATAAATACTAATTTCACTTTGTTGAATTCACTTCGATTTAGACGATGTTTCTTATTTATTTATGTATGCATTTTTATACTCTCGCAACAAAGTATTATAGTTTTGTTCACATAACGGTTGTTCGTAAGTCCTAAAACTAAAAGAATCAGATATAGGGTTATATATACCAAAGTGATCAGGGTGACGAGTAGAGATGAAATCCGGATGTCTGTCTGTCCGTCCGTCCGTGCAAGCTGTAACTTGAGTAAAAATTGAGATATCATGATGATACTTGGTACACGTATTTCTTGGCTCCATAAGAAGGTTAAGTTTGAAGATGGGCAAAATCGGCAAACTGCCACGCCCACAAAATGGCGGAAACCGAAAACCTATAAAGTGTCATAACTAAGCCATAAATAAAGATATTAAAGTGAAATTTGGCACAAAGGATCGCATTAGGGAGGAGCATATTTGGAAGTAATTTTTTTGGAAAAGTGGGCATGGCCCCGCCCCCTACTAAGTTTTTTGTACATATCTCGGAAACTACTATAGCTATGTCAACCAAACTCTATAGAGTCGTTTCCTTCAGGCATTTCCATATACAGTTCAAAAATGATTATGGACCAAAAACCATTTCTCAGGAACTACTTTACCGATTTCAATGAAATTCGGTATATAATATTTTCTTGACACCCTGATGACATGTACGAAATATGGGTGAAATCGGTTCACAACCACGCCTTCTTCCAATATAACACTATTTTGATTCATCTGATGTTCTCTGTATAATATATACATTAGGAACCAATGATCGTAGCGAAATAAAACTTTACACAAATACGGTATTTGAGCTGAGGTATCCCTTGTGGAAAAATTGTCGTGATCGGACTATAACTTTTCAAGGTCCCTGATATCGAACACGAAGAACTCAGTGCCTAACCTAACCTAACCTAATTTTTTACCGAAAATATCGGTAAATCTCTCAGAATTTAATTCTGATTAATTTTACAGCAAAATAAAAAAATATGTAAATGACGGATAATGAAATCTCGATTATCACTTTATCATGCGAGAGAATAAAATGTTCGGTGACACCCGAAGTTAGCCCTTCCTTACTTGTTTTATATTGATTTCTATTTTAATTTAGAGGATCTTCAATGCGGATGATGATCGTGATTATTGTGTGGTGTACACGATGTCCAATACTTTATATGATATAGGCCTGTATTTTGTGAGAGTTTATTTTTGATTTTGAACTTATTTGTAGTCTGCTCTTCCTTTTATACATTTTCTAAATTTAATTTTTTAACGACGTATATACATATGTATGTGCAAGTTTGTGTGTAAGATACATATGTGTAAATATATATTTTCCTTTATTGAATACTTCAAATACCAATGCGTGGGGCTTTTGTAATTGCTTACGTTCAGTGTGGGTCAAACCACGTCAAGTGGTCCATAAAAATTTTGAAAAATCTCCGATTTTGGAAGGGGACCAGACGTATACTCCGTGATATTAATATTTCGTCAAAATTCTTTTTTTTGTTAAAGTTATTGAAGGCTGAAATTTAGAGCACGATAAAAGTGTAAAATTATTTTCTCATAAACTACTGGAGATAAATCGATGAGATTTTGTGAAGTCAAAGAAAAATGTTCGTGCTACATTATAAATATTTTTTCATGGTCCTTTTGTTTAAATAATAATATAAGTAAAGTATGTGACACAACGCGAAAAATATTCACCTTTAATAATCTGTAAAAAATATTTGTTCATTCATACCATCTACCGCTCTAAGTAGGGAGACTTAGGCAATTTAACCAAAAACTAAAATCTATAGAAAAAAAATTTGTTCTAAAATATTTCTCCAACCAAAAGAAAACAAGAAAAAACGTTAACTTCGGCTACACCGAAGCTAATATACCCTTCAAATGTGCATTTGTTTTAGTAACTATGTGTCCAGTTTGTATGGAAGCTATATGCTATAGTAATCCGAGCTGAAATTTTTTTCGGAGATTATGTTATTACCTTAAGTAACTATATGCTATAGTGAGCCGATATTTCGATATTACATTATTTCTATGAACAATAACTCATACCAAATTTGGTGAAGATATATCGTCAAATGAGGAAGTTACAAGCATTTAATTTCGATGATTCTGTGTGTATGGCAGCTATATGCCCATAGCATAAACCGATCTGAACAATTTCTTTGGAGATTACATTGTTGCCTTAGAGTATAATCTTTACAAAATTTCGTGAACATATCTTGTCAAATTCAAAAGTTTTCCATACCAGCACTAGATTCCGGTCGTTCAGTTTGTATATCAGCTATATGCTATAGTAAGACGATCTAAACAATTTCTTCGTATATTACATTATTATCTTAGAAAATAACCTGTGCCAACTTTTGTTAAGATACATTGCCGAATGTGAACGTTTTCCATACAAGAACATGATTCCGATCGTTCAGTTTGTATGTGTTTGTTATAGTGGTCCGATATCGGCAGTTCCGACAAATGAGCAGCTTCTTGAAAAGAAAATGACGTTTGCAAAATTTCAAAACGATATTTTAAAAACTGAGGCACTAGTTCGTACATATACAGACGGACAGGCAGACATACGGACATGGCTAAATCGACTCAGCTCAACGTACTGACCATTTATATATAATATGTACAAGTATATACTTTATAGGGTCTACAACGCTTCCTTCTGGGTGTTACAAACTTCGTGGCAAACTTAATATACCCTGTTCAGGGTATAAAAATCAACTGCATGAATGCTGTATTTAATTCTACATATAGAGGAAAACATCTCATTATATGTTCTCCAATTTAACAATGGAAGCAACAACTATTCAAGCTTTGCTAATTTCTGCCGTGCATACTACATACCATATAGGCCGAAATTTCAATTAAAGATAGACGAATTAACTAATAGATAGGCGCATTACGTATCCTGGAGACGGCTTTAAATTTTTATGCGATAATTGCGAGACTAGACTCCACATATTCGGACGAAAAAGCGTTTTATTTGATCGAACTAGAGTTTTCAATGTTTAATCAAGGATCGTCATTGGTTATCTAGTACTATGCTGAGAGCGTATGAAAATTACCTATGCTGAAAAATAAAACTACTATGACTCATGGTGAGAAAAAACTACTTATTGAGTCTCTCTGCAAGAAATATCGCGAAGATATGTTTCGTATCTTTAATTCTAGTCTTAATAAATCATTATGGAACATTCTGTTTTCTTCAAGACCAATCGACCTAACCTCTGATTAATATTTTTTAGAAGAACTCAAATTTTCTTATATTAAATACTCTGAAAATTTTTGACGCTATTAATACTGGATGGCGAGAGAAATTATCGTTGCCCCGATATTAATAAACTTACAAAAGAAGACAAAATTTATTCAGAATCAATAAAAGATAAAATCACACAAATTTTTTAACTTCGTGCTAGAGTATTTGCCGATCCTGATGAAGCTTAGCCCTATAACAAAAACATAGTACCCACAATTAGAACCGTGAATAACCTTCCGGTCTACTTTAGGAGTTATCCATACCCTATGATACTCGTAGCAGTAGGGCAAGAAAAAATCACGACTTAGAGATCACTAGCAGGTATATTAACAAAGTCCTCACCAAATTATTTAACGCTAACATGCGACTGTCAATGGAAGAATTTAAATTTTTCCAACAAAGTATTGAGATTTTGGGCTTTACGGTATAAAAAGATGGAATAAAAACTTAAGGCTAATCGGTCAAAGAAAGTTGAAATAAAACTAAATACCAATACATTTGATGCTTTTAATAGAATTAAACGAATTATTGCCTCCGAATATGTTTCTCCTCTTCCCTAACATTGACAAATCATTCGAACTAACAAAAGATGTCTCTTCTCATGGTATAGGTGTTGTTGTCTCTCAAAGCGGACGACCTATTACAATGATTTCTAGAACCCATTTATCTGATGAAGAAATCTACGCCACAAATTATCAACAATAAACGTTTTCAACATCAGACAAACACCCAAACGCTAAATAAAAACCATACCGTGCATTTGTAGAAGAGCTCTCTCCGCAATTTCATTACAGGCTTGGAAAGGAAAACCTGGTACCACACGTTTTATCTAGACAATATACATATATATATATATATATATATATATATACATATTCGATGATAAAAACGATTCGGAAAGTGTTATGGCTTTTGAATTTGGCTGTTGAGGATTCCCTTACACAAAGCATTTTAACAGTGAAAAATTTCTTTACATGTTTTCGAAATCAGATAATAACTAATTGAAGAAATGAAAACTAAAAAAATGCTCAAAAATAAAAATAAGCCCGGATTGAGGCATCATATCATTTTAAATAATAAAGGGGACTAATACAAGCTTTGAATAATCGTTCTAATACGAATGCAATTAATTGTTTACTATGTGACATTCCAATTCTTGCAAAATTCAGAATAGAATTCTCACTCAGATCCCGGCTGCTAAAATGCGCATACAAAAAACAACTCATAGATATCTTCAACGAGGACAAAAATTATATTTTAGGAACAGAGCGCTTCGCTCATTGCGTTAGAACAGCAAAAAAATTTTGAAAATTACTATGCACACGCCAAAAAACAAAAGCAATAATAGCAATATGCAGAATTTGTAGTCAGGCCAAGTCATCGACCAAATCTTGGAATTGCTGAAAGTCCTATTCAAACATATTCTGAAGATATTCTCTATGTAGATATGTATGTACTCCCCCGATAAAACGTTTTTTAACTTCGTAAGATAAATTTTTTTAAGATTTTTCTAAGTTTACGAGTACTATTGTATTTGCAATAAAATCAAGAGTCATAAAGGGCGATCCTTTTCGAGGATCCCTATTTAAAAAAAAAATACAGATACTTCAAATTTAATGGGGAATATCATTCAAAAGAACATTCTTTGGCATTTATTTTTTGAAGATTATCTCTCTCAAATATTCCCCGCAGCTACGTCTCAGATGAGTTGATGATGATATTCGTAGAGTCCAAGCGAAATAACGGCCGATGATGCCACCTGCCCCACACCAAAACGTTGTGGTTAGATTAAAAGATTTTATAGAACTCTTACGAAAATAGAGCGCTGCGAGAAACTTAAGAGATGTTATGTTATAACATCAGTAACTCAATGCTATTGGATGGTGTTAAGATCGGTAGCTTACTGGCTGAGGAACACTCTTCAGATATTACCATAAGAGATTTATTGCCAAATTCTACAATTTATTTCAAGATACGCAATGCATTTATTTTGTGATTAAATACCCCAAAATATTTAGATTTTGCTATAATATAAAGTTATTCATGATGGGAAAATAACCTCTCCGGAAGCAGGCGTTGTAACCGAATGTAATGGAAGTTACATCCTATTGGGCAAGGAAGCCTAACAGCGAATTTGTCCCAATGTTACATTTGCTTAATCAACATTCAACAAAATGTAATGGAAAATCAGTCGATAATATCGTTGCCATTGAAGAAGTCGAGGAAGGTATTATAGTAATCAATGACCAACCAGCATTTATACAAATAACAAATGAGACCGAATTAACAAAAGGATTCTTTATAGTAATGGCGAGATTATCATCAATGCCACTAATTAACTGGAACAGATTGGCACGGTCACACTCTGAGGTAGCACCCTCACAAAGGATATTTTTACTGAACATGTTGATTAATTGTCACTCCCATATTTACAGAAAGTAAAAGAACATACGAAGTCTTCATAATCTTATTAACATGCGTTTATTAAAGTAAGGAGCCACACTTCTCCTATTCCCATTTGTTGTCGCTATAATCGGAAGCAACCATACTAAAACGAAGAAAGACCAACACCGTGGTATTGAACAAGATCGGAAAGAAGCCGAGAACGCCTTTAATTCAAGTAGGAGGGTAGTTAATATCAGCGATTACTGAGCATTCGTCAACAACTCAACACATGACAACGACATCAACAAACACCTAAGCTTAACGATTGCATATACCGCCTTCGAATTGATGACATTGTATTTGCAAACATTTTAGAAATAATAAAACTATATTACAAGGGATTTAGGGTCATGCAGCTGCAACTACAGGTATTTTGGGAAGTCAGGCAAAACCTAGGCTTACATTCTGGAAAATGTGCTTGCATCTAACAAATTTAATTGTATGGCTTTTGATTACTTAATGATGACATTAGTGGTTTTAAATTTATGTTTACTTAATGCCTATGCGCTTTTTGATATTCGTGGTGTTATCTCTCTCACCTCTAAATCGTAGCGTCCCCTATTTATTGGATTTGACAATTTTTTTAAAATTTCCTTTTTTTCTTTTGCCTTTTTATTTTAATTCTTAAGTTGATATGCTATATGTAATAAATTTATACATACATAGTTATTTTTTGTTTTATAGGAGTTACTAGACTAAATCCACCGCTCCGCTCGCCCCTTGTTGTCAGGGATATCACTAAACATGATAATAATATAATGGAATAGTTAAATAAGCAATCACCATTTTTTATTGACATTGTAAATCAATTAATTTTTTGACGTTGGGATTTCTAATTTTTAATCCAAGATGACTGGATTAAAAACATATAATGTAAAGGGTGATTTTTTAAGAGCTTGATAACTTTTTTAAAAAAAAAAACGCATAAAATTTGCAAAATCTCATCGGTTCTTTATTTGAAACGTTAGATTGGTTCATGACATTTACTTTTTGAAGATAATTTCATTTAAATGTTGACTGCGGCTGCGTCTTAGGTGGTCCATTCGGAAAGTCCAATTTTGGGCAACTTTTTCGAGCATTTCGGCCGGAATAGCCCGAATTTCTTCGGAAATGTTGTCTTCCAAAGCTGGAATAGTTGCTGGCTTATTTCTGTAGACTTTAGACTTGACGTAGCCCCACAAAAAATAGTCTAAAGGCGTTAAATCGCATGATCTTGGTGGCCAACTTACGGGTCCATTTCTTGAGATGAATTGTTGTCCGAAGTTTTCCCTCAAAATGGCCATAGAATCGCGAGCTGTGTGGCATGTAGCGCCATCTTGTTGAAACCACATGTCAACCAAGTTCAGTTCTTCCATTTTTGGCAACAAAAAGTTTGTTAGCATCGAACGATAGCGATCGCCATTCACCGTAACGTTGCGTCCAACAGCATCTTTGAAAAAATACGGTCCAATGATTCCACCAGCGTACAAACCACACCAAACAGTGCATTTTTCGGGATGCATGGGCAGTTCTTGAACGGCTTCTGGTTGCTCTTCACCCCAAATGCGGCAATTTTGCTTATTTACGTAGCCATTCAACCAGAAATGAGCCTCATCGCTGAACAAAATTTAAATCGGACGTAAAGCGCGAAACACATTTCGAACCGAACACTGATTTTGGTAATAAAATTCAATGATTTGCAAGCGTTGCTCGTTAGTAAGTCTATTCATGATGAAATGTCAAAGCATACTGAGCATCTTTCTCTTTGACACCATGTCTGAAATCCCACGTGATCTGTCAAATACTAATGCATGAAAATCCTAACCTCAAAAAAATCACCCGTTATTTATTTAATTGTAATGTGTAAGTATGCCGATCAGTGCTTTAGTGTATTTAAAATAAAAGTTCTGTGGGGATTTGGTTTAAAAGAATGGAAGACGAAGTACCAAAAAATTTTTACTAAACCTTGATCTAAACGGAGCTGTTAAACTACCAAAAGGAGAGTTTGCTCCCAGGCGTTATGTACGTAACCATTCGTTGCATGATTTAATTTCTGTGAGAATACAAATTTTTTTGAATCATAATTTTAATGTGGGCTCTTATAAGATGACAAATTTGAAATTTTATGATTGCCGTGTTTCTAGCAACAGAGTTACGCAACATTGCATATATGCAATATCATGCAGTAAATCTAATAAATTTACAAGGTGGTTACTGAATGGATATGCTCTTTATTTTATTGCATAAAAGTGGACAAAAGTAAATTCATTACTTTTACAATAAATTTCAGTTTATTCTATATTAAATTTTTTGAAACAATTTCTTGATTTGCTGAAACATAAAGTAATTTCACGTTTTTGCACCGAACACTCTGAGGTAGCACCATATATCCGTCCCAACTTGGTAATTTGCAAGTGACTCGAGTGCCCATCCATGTTGGCCAGTGATCTATGTGGTTCAACCGTACTTCATTTTCAGTGATAGGTCCACTTCTCTGGTGTTTTCTATAGAAATAAAATACAAGGATTATACTTATACGTCGCAAATACCACTTCTTAGAGCGTATTTTGATTTTGTATCGGCCTATATAGAAATCTAGCAAATCAACACCCTTCATGAATTTGTTATACTTTGATAGAACGTTTGGGCAAGCGACACTTATTTTCCGCATCAAACCGTTAAACTGCTAGTTCTGGAGTTTTGCCGCAGTAACTAGAAATTAAAAGTAACGATTGTTTTATCTCTTCAGGAAACTACAGATATATGAAAGTTGTCCACTTTTGCATATTCAAGGGATTTCTTCATCGTAATTTCTTGTCTAGAAGCTTTAAATTGAGAACCCAAATCACACGAACTGTTCGCAGTGAGTAAATTCCACATTTACATAGGTGCCAAAAGATGTGTAGTATCTATCAAAAAAAAACTTGTTAGTTCTTTTATGGGGGAATATCCTTTAGTAATCTTATAACTATGTTGGGACTTGATCTCAAATCAATTTCCTCAGGAAGTCTATTGATGCTGTTGTTTTATATATTTCGGAGTTGTAATTGTATCCACATATAACAGCCAAAACATACAATTTTTTATTTATTTTTTTTCGAATTTATTCACTGACATGGTGTCCTGTATTCAGTTCATCCCTTCTCTTGGCGTCCAAAATCTTCGAATATTAGGGATTGGAACAATAGACATCAAAATACATATCCGTAAAAACTTTTTCAGATCTTGTTTGTCGATAACATTCATTTTGGCTCTTTTTGACAAGTGCGTAAATATCCATTAAATCATCTGATCATCCTACGTCTACATTAACTTCTTTAAAATTATGTACTGATTGGCTTGCTTCTTCCTGGTTATATTCGAATTGATGTATATCTAATTTAAAATTTGCTTCATCACCTTCATCTAAATACTCATCTTTTGCTATCATTACAAGTAAGCGACCAAAAAGTAAAAATTTAGGCTTAAAAGCATGGTATTTTTTTTTTTTTTTTTTTTTTATTATTACAAACATTTTTAAAACTTTAACAATGTTTGATATCACTACAACTAGTTTCAAAACTAACGAGCAGTTTGATTTGAATAACTTAAAAACGAATTACATAGAAATTAATAGTAATATTCATACATAGATGGTAAATAATTAATTAATTCCTTTATATTTTAGCTTCCAACTAAGCTATGTGGTTTTTTGCGACATAATCGACTAGAGCGGCATGTGTCTAAAAGAAGATTTCTCGCCTCCTCGTTCACATGTGCACTAAGCCTTTTGTAGTGGGCATCTGCCTGACTCCTTATTTCTTCGGCGACTGTATTCATCCTTAGGTCTCGATGAATATCCGCATTTCTGCAGTACCAGGGAGCATTTACAATGCCTATTAGCACCTTGTTTTGAAAACGTTGTATAATATTAATACTGCCATCATTGGCACACCCCCACAGTTGCGCACCATATGACCATACCGGCTTGATTATTTGTTTATAAAGAAGTAATTTGTTGTATATGGACAGGTTTGACCTTCGCCCAATTAGCCATTTCATTTTCGACAATTTCAGGTTAAGTTCAATCCTTTTTATTTTAATATGCTCTTTCCAACGTAATCTAGCATCAAGCGTGATGCCAAGATATTTAGCTGTATTTGCGTATGGTATGCAGACATCTAGAATACTTATAGGTTGATAAGTGATTCTTTTGTTTGTAAAATTTACATGAACCGATTTGCCACCGTTTAGTTTTATTCTCCATTTTTTAGTCCAACTTACTACAGAGTTGATCGCATGTTGCAGGTTTAGCGCAGCTTTTTCTGCTGTTTTTTCGACGCATAGTATTGCGGTGTCATCAGCAAAAGTGGCAGTCATACTGTTTGGTGCTAACGGTAAGTCTCTTGTATACAGAATATATAAAAGTGGACCTAAGATACTTCCCTGAGGAACTCCTGCTTCAATTTCTTTAAGTTTTGTGAATTCATTTCCTTGTTTTACACGGAAAAATCTCGTGGTGATATATGATTCTAAAAGAGCACAATACTCAACCGTAAGGCATGATTTTAGTTTTTGCATAAGGCCTTCGTGCCATAATATACAAATACAAATACAGCTGAGCATACGTTTCCCTCCTCCAGGGATTTTTCTATTTCTGATGTTATTCTGTGAATTTGTTCTATTGTTGAATGCTTATTTCTAAAACCGAACTGATGCGATGGGATTAACTGCTTTTCGTCGATTATAGATTTTAATCTTAGGTAAATTAATTTTTCAAAAAGTTTTGAGATTTGTGGAAGTAGTGAAATTGGTCTATATGACGAGACTACGTGAGGATCCTTTCCTGGCTTAGGAACCATAACAACTTCGGCGACTTTCCAAAGGCTTGGAAAATGTGTCAGACGGATTGCTGTATTGTAAAGATAGGTGAGCTTCCGTAAACTTTTGTATGGTAACTGCTTTAGCATTTCAGCAGTAATTAAATCGAAGCCAGCTGCTTTCTTAACTTTAAGCTTTTTAATTTCACTTTTAAGTTCACAAATGGTGATTGCTGGGATTTTTGCATGATCCTGTTGAATACTACTGAGGAACGCGATTTCACTATCTTCGTTTGGACGAAAAGTTTCAGCTAGGTGTTTTGCAAATGCATTAGCTTTATCACAATCACTTCTACCCCATGTATTTGAAGCAACTTTTAGTGGTGCAACGTGACTTATTGGACGTTTCAGATACTTTGTACTTTTCCAGAGTGAGTAATCATCTTTTTTGTCAGCGGATAGTTGAGATAAATATTTATTAATTGATTCATTCTTAATATGAGCAATTTCTCGTTTTAATTCTGCTGTTGCCTTATTAAGGTTGGTTTTGTCGAGAGGTGAGCGGGTTTGTTGCCATTTCCGTCGTAACTTTCTTTTCTTAATTAGAAGGATTTTTATTTCTTTAGGGTAATTTGAATCTATAATTTTCCGCTTCATCTCCGGAGTATTATCCCTAGCTGCTTGTTGAATTTCTTTCGTAAATGTGTTAACTTCTAACTCTAGTTGTTCAATTGTTGTGATTTTCGGACACTTTATTTTAGTCTGAAGTATTTGTTTGAACGAAGTCCAGTCCGTATTTTTGTTGTATAACTTTAGACTAGTATCTCTTTGAATTAGTGTTTCACTTACTGTTAAATATAATGGGGAGTGGTCAGAGCTTAGATCTAACCCACCTTCTATTTCTATGAAATTTCGAGATATTTTCCTGGTTATAAAGAAGTCTATAACATCTGGTATTTTGTTGGTGTCCGTTGGCCAATAAGTTGGAGTTCCAGTCGATACAAACTCACACCCGGTTTCCTGAGCTGCCTGTAATAAGTCTCGCCCTTTAGCTGTCGTTGGGCGCGATCCCCAGTAAACATGCTTAGCGTTAAAGTCGCCTCCCATAATAAATTTGTGTTTGTGCATATTGAGAAGTTCTTTGTATTCTTCAACGAGGATTTTGTATCTCGGCGGGCAATATATTGCAGTAATTGACAAGGGTTGGTTCATTGCTTTTAATGTAATACTTGTGGTTTGAATATTGTGCGTACTGATTTTTCTATCCTCATAATGTTTAATGCTGTTTATAACAATAACAGCAGTGCCTCCCCTCGCACAATTACTAGGGTGGTTTGTATGATAGACATCGTAATTTTGGAAAGTTATATGACTGTGTCTCGTAAAATGAGTTTCGGATATTAGACATACATCTATTTTCTCTTTTTGTAAAATAAGTAGAAGCTCTTCTTGGTGCTTTAATAGTCCATTTGCATTCCATGTCATAACTCGGAGAGCACCATTCATACCTTAGATTTTGTTTTATTTTTATTTTTTTCGAGGTTATCCAAACGGCTGCACAGATCGTTATTGAATTTTTCTTGTTTATTTAACTTCTCAAGGATTTGAGTTAGTAGGTCTTCGGTAATCTTTGTGTTTTGTTTTTCGTTCACCACGTTTGAGTTGTTTTTCAATACTTCAGAAAAAGTGAGCTTACTCGTCTGTACACGATTCTGCTTGTTGACAGTACTTTTATTACCAATGGGTAGATTTTTTGATGTACTGGGCAAATTTGTGGAAATTTTTTGTTTCTTCAAGGCTTTGTTACGAATACTTTGAAGCTCCTTGGCAACAATACATCCTCTGTAGTTTGCCGGATGGCTTTCGCCACAGTTACAGCATTTTGGTTTTTCTGAGTTGGTTTTTTGGCACTCGATGGTTTTGTGCTTACCACCGCATTTAGCGCACTTTGACATTTTGCCACAGAAGTTCTTGGTGTGTCCAAATGCCTGGCAATTTTTTCATTGTGGAATAAGTTTAGAATTCCTAACAGGCTCGATAAGAACAACGGTGTGAAGAATGTGTTTGATTTCATAAATTTTCTTGATGTCTTTATTAGAATCAAGTGGCTAAAAACATGTTTAAAGGTTCTCGTGTTTTCCACTTGAGTTTATTTACGACGTTCATAACATTTAAACCTTGTTCTTTTAAATCAGCGATAATATCACTAATGCTGTACGAATGGTGGAGATTTTTAATCATGACCTTTATTGGACGCGTTTGTTTGTCTTCAAAGGAATACCATGAAGCTCCCGACGCAGACAACATTTTTGTCACTGATCTGTAGTCATCACTTGATGTAACGCTTATCTTATGAATATGGTTATTTAATAGTTTAAATACAAATGAACCCTTAGTATTATATTTAATTATGTTATTTAGTTCTTTATAATTAGAGATATTCGAAATCATAATACATAGGTGGAGGCCGCGGTTCATATTTCGGTTTTTCATTTTTAACTGTGTGGTTTTCACTCGATGAAAAAGTATTTTCTTTTAAGATCATTTCTGGTGAAGCTTCGGCCTTACGCTTTTTACTAGGCCTTTTATTTTTCTTCAAAATCCAGTCTGTTTCCATAGCTAATTCTTCTTCATCAGCTTCGTATTGAGATTGACTATAATTAGGCACAAGTGGACGATTATTTTGTTCTTTAAGCTTTTGATTTTCTCTTTTTAATTGTTCGCATAATTGTTCTAGATCTTTCAATTTTTGTCTCAATTCATCTATTTCGGAAACTAATTTTTTCGGTTGGCTTGTTGCATGGTATTGCACATGTGCAATGTAACATCATAACTCTTGCAAAAATAATTCGTGTGAACGGCCGAAAGCCTCTGCTGCTAGCGCTGCGTTTGCTTTAGTTTACACAATAATTAATTATTTTGTAAGCTTTGTATAAAAATATAAAAAAAAAATAATTCGTGTGAAGACCGAATTTGTTATTTGTGCAAGAAACTCTCCAACTTAATAGGAAATACTTACATTTATTATACATTCTCAATAATTAAAAAAAATAATGAAAATTTAGCACTGCATTTTCAATATATCAGAAAGAAGTTTACTCTTTATTACGTATATTCACACAAACTCAACAATATTTTCGAAGCTCTACCAAAGGAGAATAGTGATAAGGTTTTCATTTGTCGAAAAAATAACTGTAAATTAAGGAACGATGTAGGTGCCAGATCAACGAGAAGTTAACATTGCATATATGCAACGAAGGGTTAAATCAGCACTCTGCCTTACCAATAACTTATCGACAGTATATAGTAGTTATAATGTATGACGGTGCAAGAATAAAGCAGAAGATGGCGCGTCGAATGCCCTAGGTACTATATAATCATATGGTAATGTATTGTTCAATATTCATCGAATGTTACAGCTAAAACCCAGACACACACGCCAGAAGACACAAACTTGACACAATGATTCAGGAATATTTGTGAGCTATTATGCACTCATTTCAAATTATGATTCAACTTTTTTTTATTTAGGAACAACTATCATTATAATCCTTAGACATACTTATGAAAACCCCGCCAGTAGATGTGTGATGTAATTTTTTTTTGAATTATTTAAATATTCAATAATTCTTAAGTGAATATTAAACACATGCTTATGTTTTGATATACAGTTGTTTTTATTTATGAATTGTTGTGACTTTTAATATAAAACTATAGGAAGTAGCCTATCCCCGTCCCGACGTTTTAAGCTATCTCTTCATTTTCAGCAAATCGGTGTAGCCGTCCTTGAGTTATAAATATACACATAAATTGCGAAATCGAGGGTGATTTTGCAAAAACCGTCGTCGTTAAGACCTTCTCCAGGACTAAAAGAATACCCGTGCACATTTTCACGTCTTTCCATGCTGTAGGCGCAAACGCTTATAGACAGCCTGCATACTGGTGGAATAGTGCAATCGACATCCTGAGAACTGACTGCAACAAAGCCAGGCGCTCCTGCCAGAGAAGACGAAGTTCACCAGAATACGAAAACCTGCGCGAAAGTTTTAAAAGGAAACGCCGTGAGCTCAAGAAAGCAATCAAAAGAAGCAAACTCTCCTGTTTCAAAAAGCTCTGCGAAAATGCCGATGAGAATCCATGGGGCGATGCGTACACAATAGTGATGACAAAACTCAAAGGAAGCAAAGGGAGAGCACCAACCTGTCCCACCCTATTGAAAAGCATCGTGGAAACCCTTTTCCCTACGCAGAGGAACGAAGGATATGTATTATCAAATATATATACGATAATAGACGCACTATCGGTCACCGACGATGAAGTGATTGATACAGCCAAAAGGTTTGGAAATACCAAAACACCGGGTCTAGACGGAATCCCCAACAGGGCCTTAAAAACGGCTATAACATACAAAGCGAGCCCCTTCTCACAGCTCTTTACCCGCTGTATGCAAGAAGGTGTCTTTCTAAAAATATGGAAGAAACAGCGCCTAGAGCTTTGCAGAAACCAAACAAACCGGCTGGAGAACCAAGTTCGTACCGCCCTCTCTGCATGCTAGACACGCTTGAAAAGACCTTGGAGAGAATAATACGCGTATGTCTGGAGAAGCATCTGGAGCAAGAATATCCAGGACTCGCCGAAAACCAATTTGGTTTTCGTAAGCACCGTTCAACCATCGATGCGATCACAAAAGTGACAAATGTGGCAAGCAAGGCCATCGAAGGAATGAGGTGGATGTATGGTACGCAGGCGTAACGTTTGACGTTAAAAATGCGTTTAATTCTGCGTATTGGCCATATATAATGAGCGCTCTCGAAAGCAAACGAACATCCAAGTATCTGTTGAGAATTATCTCCAAATACCTGTCGAATAGGCTGCTACTCTACGATACAAATGAGGGACCAAAGCGGTACAGGGTGACGGGAGGGGTACCACAAAGCTCAGTGCTAGGTCCACTGCTGTGGAACGTGTTATATGACGGAGTGCTACCATTAGAAAGAGGAGTCCAAATTATCGGGTACGCCGATGACATTGCGGTAACGGTGGTAGGGAAAGAAATCAGTCAAGTAGAAAGCTTATGTGAAGACACCGCCTTAAGAATAAAGAGTTGGCTCACGACAAAAAAGCTCCAACTAGCAGCCCAAAAAACGGAAGCAGTGCTAATTGTCAGCAGAAAAAAAGTCGAAAATGCTACTTTTAATATTGATGGCCATAGCATAACGATTCAGCAGTCGTTAAAATACCTAAGCGTTTTAATAGACACGCGGCTTAATTATTACACGCACATTGAAAAAGCATGTGCAAAAGCGACGCGAATAACGGTGGCCCTGTCCAGGATGATGGGTAATATTGGAGGACAAAGCTAGGGCAAGCGAGCACTCTTGGCTAAAGAGAGTCAATCGGTGCTAATGTATGCGGCGCCAATATGGGGACCAGCGCTGTATAATAAAACATACGCGAAGAAAGCAAGATCTCTGACTCGGCTTAATGCAATAAGAGTTATTTCTGGATTCCGCACAGTGTCACACGAGGCGGATAATGGCAGATAATGGCGTTAGAGCTCAAAAGAGTCTACGAAAAGTCAAGAAGCGCAATGAGGCGTCTTACAACAGCGGAGCGAAATAAGGAAAGGGAGGAAAGCTTATGTGAGTGGCAGAGGCGCTAGGACATAGCAGAAAATGGAAGGTGGACATATAAGCTAATCAGAAACGTGAAAACATGGGTGGAGAGCAAGAACGGCAATTCTGATTACTACATGACGCAATTCCTGACCGGACACGGATGCTTTCGAGAGTACCTGTACAAATACGGTCACGATAACGGAACAGAATGTTCATTCTGCGGCAATGGCAGCGAAAACGCAGAGCATATTTTCTTTCACTGCCCGAAATTCGAAGCAGAAAGAAAAGACTTAGAAATTATTATGCTTAACGGCAGTCCCGTAGGATCAGTGAAACGCAGTCGGAGTTAGGGTTTAGTACGTAGGCGTATTGTTACGCAAGTTCAACATGGTCATTCATACTGAGCGTGGTCCCGAAAGAGGTGTACCCTTAGCGTGCAGTATGAATCGTGCATGCCGTCTAGGACTGACGGTATCTATGAAACATTTCCCCTTCGAAACAAAAAAAAAAAACAAAAAAATGCTGTAGTTCGGGCGTTATGCACGGACATAACAAAATAGCGTTTGTACCACCCACTTTTTGGTGAAATCCCATATCTCGTGACCCGTCCAACCTATTTCGACAAATTTAAGTATGTGGCATTCTTCTTACTTTCTAATATCAGAGTGTGAAAATAGCACAATTTTAAATTCCACTTGATTCGTTCAGTTTCCACTACACAAATCAATAATCGTTTTGTGCCGCTTTATGACAAAAAATTGCTTAAATCCAATAAATGCTGTTCAATCCCCTAGGTACCGAATATTTAGACCCTGGTACCTGTAGTTGGCTTTTGATCGAAAATGTCGGTCAATGTGTGATATAAATAACTGATATTAAGGGATAATCTTTCTTTTATAATGGTATGCCCGTATATCAAAAATGGGTTGAATAGGACTAATACTTCCCTTATATTGGGTTGTCAAAAAGTCTTGCGGTATTTTTATTGAATCAATTCGTGTGGCACCCATATATCGAACTTCTTAGTGACTCCAAGCTTCTTCAAATGGTTTATAACGATTTGATGACTACTCTTTCGACCAATTCAGCGATTTTATCGCGATTTTCGACGACAGACCTTCCGGAGCGTGGCGCATCTTCGATCACCTCTACACCAGAACGAAAACGTTGAAACCATCGTTGTGCGGTGGAAATGGAAACTGTATCGGGTCCATAAACTGCACAAATTTTATTGGCGGCTTGAGATGCATTTTTGCCTTTATCGTAAAATATACTGTATTTTCTGTTTATTTTGCTCCATGTTTGCGACGCTATAACTCACGAACGACTTAAAAGGAACGACAATCAATCAAACATGTGTTAGCGCGTCAAATGAGCTTTCCAAAAAGGTATAGCATGAATGATGCGATGAATAAAACTAGAACTACGCGCTTTCAGCTCCAACTAGCGAAAATACTGCACGACTTTTTTGACAACCCAATATATATTTTCTAACTTTCGTTTGAATTTGTACCGCATATATCGGCCAATGAAAATAAGAGATCGTGTATAGAGCAATTTAAAAAGTAATATACAAATTATTAAAGTTAACTTTTATACCCTAATTAGGTATTGGAATGTTGCGGAAATAGTTATAATTAGGTATGACTTTCTATTGCTCAGAAATGTCGACTGCGCATAACCTCAGTTATTTATACAAACAGCCGCAATTCAGATTTCTTATTAATTGGGTCTTATTTAATTGGGTCTTAAATCTAAAGATAATTTCATTTAAATGAAGTGTGTTTAATGGTCTTTTATTTTAAACCAGAAAAACGAAAATAAATTTCAAGGGAAAAACTATCGATAGTATTATTCCAAGCTGGATTTCAATAGACACTTCCAGGTGAGGATACCATCGAGATGAAATGGAGAAGAGGTTCAATAGGAGAGGAGGATACAATCTCAGTCTATACCGACGGGTTCAAAATGGACTGCGGAGTAGGCACGGGGGTATTCTCCGCTGATCTAGGCATATATCTCTCTATACGTCTATCGAACTCGGCTAGCATCTTCCAAGCAGAAGTACTAGGCATAGAAAAAACCTGCAAAGTTCTATTAGAAAACCACGAGAATATACATAAAGCAACTATATTTACAACAATGTCAGCCTAGAAATCCAACGCAGGATAACTCTTGCCAACAGGTGCTACTTCGGACTGAGTAGGCAATTGAGAAGCAAAGTCCTCTCTCGACAGACAAAAACCAAACTCTATAAGTCACTCATATTTCCCGTTCTGCTATATGGTGCAGAGGCTTGGACGATGTCAACAGCGGATGAGTCGACGTTGCGAGTTTTCGAGAGAAAAATTCTGCGAAAGATTTATGGTCCTTTGCGCGTTGGCCACGGCGAATATCGCATTCGATGGAACGATGAGCTGTACGAGATATACGACGACATTGACATAGTTCAGCGAATTAAAAGACAGCGGCTACGCTGGCTAAGTCATGTTGTCCGGATGGATGAAAACACTCCAGCTCTGAAAGCATTCGACGCAGTACTTTGGCTTTGCTTGGAATATCCAATTGGCGCGGTTGTTAACTCGGCTATAATCGCGTAAGCGGTGTCTACGCCAATTAAGAAGAAGAAGAACTATATTTACGGATATCCAGGCGGCGCTCCTGTCCTTGTCTTCACCCATGACAAATTCCAGTATAGTTCACAACTGCAAGAGAGCACTAAGCTCAATAAAAGACAAGCTCCAACTAGACTTGATATGGGTTCCCGGCCATAGGAACATTTTCGGTAATGAAAAAGCAGACGAGTTGATAAAGGAAGGAGCTTTCCTCAACGAATCCGAGGCGGATCTAAAACCAAGCCCGCTAGGATCGATCAAAGGATAGATCAATAGACAATTTCAACAAGTTGCAAATAAAAAGTGGGAAAACATTACAAAGTGCGTCATAACTAAGAACCAATGACTTATTAAATAGGTCAAGAAAAAGTATCTACAGAGTAACAGCTACCACAAAAGGGCACTGGCCATTTGGGGAACATGCGTCCAAAATGGATATGCTCTACAACGACATCTGCCGAGGCTGCGGAGAAGCAGGGAACAGGAAAGAATTTTCCACTTTCTCTGTGAATGCCCAGCTCTAGCACAGATCCGACACAAAACTCTTGGAATCCATCAAGCACCAAACCTTGAATGTAGTAGGTCGTGAAAAAGCGCAACAGAAAATTTGGCTGAATTTAGGGATGATGAAAATGAAATTGATTATGAAAATGGAAGAGAATAAATATGTAAAAATAGCTTTTTCTGTTAATTTTTTCTCCAAGTTTTATTTTGGATTGCATTTTATTTTTATTATTTAAATTTTAAGCAGTTTTAAAAATAAAATAGCAGAAACATATTCATAAGACTCTAACCAACCAATTTGCCGAGCCGAGGAGCATGATTCTTGGATCCCCTCTGTCGTCTCAAAAGCCTTGCCTTTCCGGCTGGTTAGGTAGTTGTTCACAAGAAAGGCGGTGTGAGCCGGGGCGTTATCGTGGTGTAACTTCTAATCGGCTGTGATGTCTTGTCGAACCCGATTGACCCTTCGTTTAAGTTTTTTGAGAACTTTCACGTAAAAATTGGCGTTGACGGGTTATCCAGGAGGAACAAATCCATGGTTGACTATGCTTTTGATATCAAACAAAATATGAGCATGATGTCTTCATCAGCGACTTCTTCCCGCCCCTCAAAAAGGTCTAGTGCCACCGAATCACACCATTTCTTGCTAAAGCAACATCTGGGTAAGCCTACTTAATAACATCGAACGTCTCTGTTGTAGATTTACCGCGTTTTACACAGTTTTTAAGCGCGTACCTCTGCTCTAACGAACGCTGCATTTTCGGCTTGCACCACTCACAGAAACACGTCGCGCGAAAATGTTTGTCCTGACTCTCTAGGTGCTCGGGGACAACTGACCAGCCACTCGTTCGTTAGCTAAGAACACCCTTTACCGAATCCAGTCTGTGCGCGCACGCTTCGAAGTACAGTCGCGGCGAAAGACAATCAGTTCCATTACTTTCCAGATAAACCCTGTATGTTTACTAAGCTACTAAAGCCTAATCAACTAAGTTTGCTCAAAAAATACTTTTCTCATATACAACGGTTGTGTTTAAAACTATGTACCCTCAATTTTTACAACGTGTTGGTACAGAAGGCCTGTCAAATTTGGCACATAACACTATCTTGACATTTCAATGTTGCAGTGTACAAATCAATGAACATATCGGAAAAAAACTTTGCTCAAATAGTGTATTTAAGATATGCCTAAAAATTGTCAAAATTGGACTACAAGTATTCAAGTGAATATTTGTACTCCCATATCTATCTGAATTTCTACCGAAAATCTTGGTCAACATGTGAGATATATATTGTATTTAAAATTCGGAAATAATGTTTTTCTGATAATAATGTACCTATACGACAACAATTTTACCCTTATACCCAATATAAGGATTTCAGAGTTTTGGTAGGTTTAGATATCTTATCAAAATTATGTGAACATCTAATATTGAATATACTAAAGTTTAATAGAAAAAATTGGTCAAAGGATTATCCCAGCATAACTATGTACACACTAAATAATTATTTTTGCTATTCCTGTAGACTTTATGAGGCTTATGCCAATATACTTGCCTCTTAGCCTCTTTGGTTAGGCTTATATCAACACCTGACAACATTTCTCCACCTTTGAGCCACAAACATTGCAAGAGTATAATATGATCGGTTACAACCGACCATCCCCTTTCCTTAGTTGTTATACTCTCGCAACAAAGTTGCTAAAGAGAGCATTATAGTTTTGTTCACATAACGGTTGTTTGTAAGTCCTAAAACTAAAAGAGTCAGATATAGGGTTATATATACCAAAGTGATTAGGGTGACGAGTAGAGTTGAAATCCGGATGTCTGTCTGTTCGTCCGTCCGTCCGTCCGTACAAGCTGTAACTTGAGTAAAAATTGAGATATCGTGATGGTACACGTATTTCTTGGCTCCATAAGAAGGTTAAGGTCGAAGATGGGCAAAATCGGCCCACTGCCACGCCCACAAAATGGCGGAAACCGAAAACCTATAAAGTGTGATAACTAAGCCATAAATAAAGATATTAAAGATATTTGGCACAAAGGATCGCATTAGGGAGGGGCATATTTGGAAGTAATTTTTTTGGAAAAGTGGGCGTGGCCCCGCCCCCTACTAAGTTTTTTGTACATATCTCGGAAACTACTATAGCTATGTCAACCAAACTCTACAGAATCGTTTTCTTCAGGCATTTCCATATACAGTTCAAAAATGGAAGAAATCGGACAATAACCACGCCCACCTCCCATACAATGGCTATGTTGAAAATCACTAAAAGTGCGTCAACCGACTAACAAAAAACGTCAGAAACACAAAATTTTACGGAAGAAATGGTAGAACAAAGCTGCATCCAGGTTTTTTTTTTTTAAATTGAAAATGGGCGTGCCGTCGCCCACTTATGGACCAAAAACCATATCTCAGGAACTACTCCACCGATTTCAATGAAATTCGGTATATAATATTTTCTTGACACCGTGATGACATGTACGAAATATGAGTGAAATCGGTTAACAACCACGCCTTCTTCCAATATAACGCTATTTTGAATTCCATCTGATGCCTTCTCTGTATAATATATACATTAGGAACCAATGATGATAGCGGAATAAAACTTTACACGAATACGGTATTTGAGCTGAGGTATCCCTTGTGAAAAAATTGTCGTGATCGGACTATAACTTTTCAAGGTCCCTGATATCGAACACGAAGAACTCAGTGCCTAACCTAACCTAACCTAATTTTTCACCGAAAATATCGGTAAATCTCTTAGAATTTAATTCTAATTAATTTTACAGCAAAATAAAAAAATATGTAAATGACGGATAATGAAATCTCGATTATCACTTTATCATGCGAGAGTATAAAATGTTCGGTGACACCCGAACTTAGCCCTTCCTTACTTGTTTGAATATACAGTTTTTCCAAAATCTGAAAATAGTTGCCCGGCTTTGATAGTAAAATATGAATGTATAAAATGTTCGGTTACCCCACGACTTAGCTCTTCCTTACTTATTTAATCTAAAATTTGGTCTACACCTGAACGTATTTTTTCATTTTTGATCCTCCAAATTATGAGAAAATAAATTTTCGATTTAAACCGATCTTATTTGGCGCTTCTTCACTTGTGTACTCAAAGAATATACTTATTGCATTGTTTTCTTCCCAGATGAAGCTTTATCGTGTCTATTATTTTACGGTGACGAGTTGAAAAGTCTTGTCTTTTATAAAATATATGTTCCATCGGGTTTTGATACTCCGATCAACTAAATAAATAATTCTGAGTAAGTAATTAGAAAATAGTTTTTGTGCCTTTATTTGTTGTTTAATATTATGACTGAATATATAACGATTACAATACTTACAAATTTAGAATTTTGACAAAAATTTATAAGTACAATGTTGTGCGAAAATAAAATAATTTTGTATCCTGTACTATAACAAATATCTTCCAATTTTAGACTCTTTTGCACCATTTTTCAGTCTATTTTTTTATATACAGTCTACATATAAATATTTGTAACACACACATATATATTGCCAATAATTAGTACACTTGTTGCATTTTGTCAATTCCAAGATCCCTTACGTTTAAATATAAAATGTAAATATTATAAAAGTATTTTATATTTTCACATTTGACTATTCATTATAAAACTATTCGTACTTTCAAATTTTTCTACTATAAATGCAGTGTAAACGCGTAAGTAACATAGATATGAGGTTTATAGAAGTCACAATTTGATGGCGTTGTTCTTTTTGTTTTAAAACTGGATGTATAATTATCAGAACAACTTTTTCAATATATACAGCATTATATACTAATATAACATACATACATATATGTAAATATCGGTATAAGTTTAACTTTCATTTAAGTATCCAAATTCATATAAAATATTTATTATATAAATAATTGCTGCAATCTGTTTAGATCAAATTTTATTTTTATCAATTTGGATATCAGATAAAACAGATCTTAAGAACTTGAAAACCTCAAATTCAAAATTGTTGGCATAATCGGTATTTAATTGCTTTGCATAACGAGGATTAAGGTGACATCAATATGCAGGCACTTTTGTTTATGCGGTAGCTTCCTGTAGACACTTATTTTCTTTCAGTTACTTAATGACGTCTCATTTTGTATATTTGATATAAATATTTTTTTTGAAAATTTAGATAATATGTATACATCGCATACTACAAAATCTGCTCCCAACTGGCAGCGTAGACGATTAATGTGTAGTTGCATTTAAAACCGGTGTGATCGCCCAATCGGGGAATGAATTCAAGTTAGGGTACACCACCGCACCCCACGTGAGACTGAAAACGTACAACACGACTATACTGATGACTGTTGGACCAATACCAGCGATTGCCTGTACAAATTTAAACTCATTTTAATTTTAATTAAAACATTGTATAGCAATATTTAATTCTTATAATAAGCGCCTCTTCACTGAAATATTTAATCCTTGACTTATAAATATTCATAATTTTCATAATTTATTTAGAAGGGACAATAAACTATAAAGTTGTTCAATGGAATAATGAACGCATATGAACATATTGCTAAGCATGTATTAAGACAAAAAATAATGGAAGTATTAAAAATCGAGTGTTAAGAGAGTGAGATGTTAAATTTGCTCGATTAATTAGCAAATTCGAAAATGAATTCACATCAAAGCTTGCCCTATAATTATTGTATAAAAATTGAAGTTATAATATATAGAACTATTCATTAGATATTTGATATATTAGGTTGTCAAAAAAGTCTTGCAGTATTTTCGCTAGTTGGAGCTGAAAGCGCGTAGTTCTAGTTTTATTTGTCACATTCGTGAGTTACAGCGTCGCAAACATGGAGCATCGATTAAATAAAGAGAAAATACGGCATATTTTACAGTACTACTACGATAAAGGCAAAAATGCATCTCAAGCCGCCAATAAAATTTGTGCAGTTTATGGACCCGATACAGTTTCCATTTCCACCGCACAACGATGGTTTCAACGTTTTCGTTCTGGTGTAGAAGTGATCGAAGATGCGCCACGCTCCGGAAGGTCTGTCGTCGAAAATTGCGATAAAATCGCTGAATTGGTCGAAAGAGACCGGCATAGTAGCAGCCGGTCAAGAGCTGGGCATGAGTCATCAAAAATTCATTTCAATTTCCATAAAAAAAAAAATAATTCAATAAAAATACCGTAAGACTTTTTTGACAACCTAATATTTAATTTAAAACAAGCTTTATTAAATAATAATACTAATGTGATAACTTTTATTACTTACCATGTCTTTTGATCTAATATTAGCATAGCCGGCAACCAGTGCATTAGGTGGTGTACTCACTGGCAAATGGAAAGCCATACTGCAGGCAAGACCAGCCGGTAATATCAAGTACAGAGGATGGACTTTAATTGCCACTGACTAAAAACATGGAATTTTTATATACCTAAGGATTTTATAATTTTTTTAAGGGGCACACCTAGTGTGAAACTTCGATTTTTTTTTATACACATATAGATAATCTCAACATTGAAAAATAACATACTATAATTTTAAATTTTTATGTAAAGTATTTTTTTAGCTACACACCTTTAAACACTAAAGGTGTAGCTGCCAATTTTCAATTCAACGAAACGGTCTATTTTTAAAAAAATTTTTCTGAAAATTGCATTTTTCGAATTTGTTGGGTTGGTCACTATAATTTTTTGGTATATAGCCCTGCTCTTCCATTTTGTTTATCTGATAAAAATCGAATTTTGATAGGGCAAAAACTATCAAATTTTTGGTAAATTTTAACTTTTTTTTGAAGGCATATATGTATATATAGATATATATATATACATAACAACCATATATATTTGGTTTCATCAACGAACCATTTACCTCGAATTTTAGTGTGCATTCTTAAACTATGTACCTATAAATGTACCCTTAAAACTTTAAAACAATTGATACAGTAGTTTTTTTGTTTCACAAATTTTCCCTTTTTTAGGATGTCATGTTAGGTGTGCCCTTTAAACAGATCGATGCTTTTACCATTTCAGCTAATACGGGAATAATAATATTTGCGATTGCTACGTTAGAGCTGAACGCCGTCAAAAACACAGCCACTAAAATCACTACCAATAGCAGAACGGGATGGGGAAGGTTCTTTAACACAACCAGGGCGTTGCCAATCATGGAGGCCATACCGCTGACTTTGCTACCCTCAGCGAGTGCGAAACCGCCACCTATGTATGAAATATACGTAAGCGTTTATGTAAGTATGATACCTTAAATACAAAGATCGGTTGTAATATTCATCTTTTTTTTGGCTACGTGTATAAATTAATTGCACATAAGTAATATTTTGGAAAGTATAACTTCCAATAAAAAACTTACCAAGCAAGAAAATAAGACCCCATGGTACCTTTGATTGAATAAATTTCCATGTAACCAACGATGGCGTGGGAGCAGTAGTGAACGGACCTGTTAATTAAAGATAACTTGAAAGTATGTATATTTATCTACAAGAAACTAATTAACTTACGTTTGCATAGGCAATAACGTAAGAAAGCATAATTTGCTGGCAAAACGAAACACATGACTACTACAAATATCGTCGGCATCGAATTACGAATATCTCTGAGAAGATAAAAAATAGTAAGGCATTTTTGTTTTATTATATGTAAAAGTTCAATTACTTTGCGTTGAGCCAGTCAGCCCAACCAGGGAAGATTCCGGGCTTACGTGTAAAATACATAACAACCATGAAGATAAAAAGAATCATAACTTGAATTTCATGCGCTTTCATTGGACCCAATTCCTTATAACGTTGATCGATAACTTTTTTTGCAACATCAGCGCCATTCTGACCCATTCTAACTTCCTCAGCTTCTTTGCTTTTTGGTCGGAATAACCCCATAAAGTGCCATTGTAGCCAAACGAATGTCAGACCCGTGTATACCAACATTGAGGGTACTGAATAGAACATGAATGTGGGGAAGTCCATTTGCTCCGAAGATGTTGGAAAACGACTGTGAAGTGGACATTTTAAAAATTATAAATGAAAAAAGGTTTCAAAAACAGGCCAAACATGCAATGTTTACCCATCATAAATGCCTTTAAAAGTTAAATTTGTTGCTGTGCCAATAATAGTGCCACATCCTCCCATAGACGAAGCATAAGCGATACCCAAAAAGTAGCACAATGTCATTTTCGATGGGTATGGTGGTCTGAAAGGGTTAAATGAAACAAATTTAAACAGATTGCAATATGCTCACAAATATATGTAGCTAAGTATAGTACAATGCATTAATCAGCAGTTAACAAGTAAGGCAGGACTAAATTCGGGTGTTACCGAACAATTCTTGCAACTTGCAAAGATCAAAGGCTGGGAAGTACCTTCAGGTATATAAGGCCTCTTATTTATAAGGGTTTAAGATCAATTTCTTCATTCTAAGTACAAATATGCACCGTTATAAGAACAACATTCTCTCTTATTTTTATTAAGATAACTCACATATTGGCCGATATATGCGCTATAAAGTCACTCGGGAGTTCGGGTTCTACATATTCAGTACTTAGGGGCTTGAACAAATTTAGTTTGACTTACGCAATTTTTAGTTATAAGGTGGCTCAGCTCAAATGCACTATTCGTGTAAAGTTTTCTCTTGATATATTAATTAGTTCATTCCTGATTTTTATACTGGAAAGTGAAAGTTGGTGGAATTTAAAATTTTGTTATATGGGAAGTAGGTGTGGCTGTAGTCCGATTTCGCCACTTTTACATTTTGACATAAGAGTGTTAAAGTAATGCCAGGTATCGAGTTTGGTTGAAATTGGTAGAGCAGATCCCGAGATATGGATTTCGCTTAAAAGATGACCGTGCCACGCCCATTGTCCGATTTTGACACTGGTTCTTATAAAGCTGTTTAATACTTTCTTGGTTGTACAATTCAATATCTCTAGAGTTTTTGATTATTAATTTATCGCGCTTTTGGTAGTTTATAACATTATGAGGGGTGATATCCGATTTCATTCGTTTTCACACTGTCGGTAGAGTTTCTAATAGGATTTATCTTGATTGAATCATTCATTCATCCCGTTCATATATACATATGTATACTCCTATACTTTACTCGATTAGTTTTAGGTGATACATACAATCATTGGGTGGACAAAACTAGTATATGGTACTGGGTAGCAAAAATAATGATATTATTTATATTTACTCGTATTATTATAATCATGGAATCTTCAGTTTAAAACATGTTTTGAACTTACTCTTCTTCTGCAGTATTATTCTTTTTTCCGACAATTTGATATTTAGGCTCCTGTGTCATTTTACATAATCCTTGCTGATTGCGAAATCCAAAACACATACATATGTATATTAAGTATTCATTTGTATTTAATAAGTATTACCGCTTGAAGTTCTTCCAAAACAGCTTGTATAATTGGGCACATCATTGCTGTGCAGGCAGCATTGGAAATCCACATCGATATAAACATTGTCACGGCAATAAGCCCAAAATGTAATCTTTAAATAAATCGTTTAAATAACCATATTACTCATAACTTATTTGCAGGCGAACATTTTTATTATCAGAGTTATCATTTGACACATTTTGGTTTACATTTACACAGTTTACTAATTATATCACACGCATGCATACCTTCTTGGACTGCAACCAACCAACTGAATAACTCGTAATGCCAAGCGTTTATGTAAATTTGAATACTCGACTGCAAGAGCCACCATAATGCCACCCATGAACATCACTAAGGTATCCTTGAAATACAATCGGCAAGTCTGGTCTGAGCTCTAGAATTAAAACGAATTATAGAGCAATGGCATACATTCTTTTGAATATTACTTACCATTATCCCCATAATGGGAAATGCGACTATTGGGATCATAGAGGTGACGTAAAGTGGTAATGCCTCAGTAACCCAATAAACTGCCATAACCAACAGCAAATACATGCAGCGATATGCCTAGAAGAGTCGAGGTTGGTTATTCCCCTTTTGTGTTTTATAGTAGTTTGAAACAAACTACTTTATTTTAAGCACACTTTCTTACCAATGGAAACATAATTTCCGGAGAAGATTATTAAACTTTTAATTTTACTTACCGGCGTGTTGTCCATCAGCATGACAGGGAGGGCAAGGAGTGGTGTTAGGAATACGACTAAACCCTTCCAGTGAAACGAGAAGAAATTTTTGGCATTTTCGCTATATGTGGTAGGGGGCGTTGAGGGATTCCCCACTTCACTGTAATAATATTATAAATGATATTCAGATATTTAATTGAGATACAAGTAAAATATAAGCGAATATTACATTTCCATTTTGAGCATTTATAATCCCCAGGTTTTGATCCTAAAAAGAGAAAAAAGATACATTATTAAATATTGAATGCAAATGACACAAAGCTTGCATATGATAATATGTGTAGTTGGTAAAGTTATTCGAATATCTGTCATAAGTATTGTATAGTACGACCGCTGCTGTATATTTTTCTGGCCTAGGCAGCACTAAGTGTTGCCAGGTGCAATCTGACATTTCCATTGGAAAGTTTAACATTTTTTAGCATAACATTACTCAGAACGTTTTGTCATTTAATCGTGAATTGTTTTATTTACAGGGAATTAAAAAATTCATCTCGGCCAAAAAATAGAATTAACTCGTGAACATTTTCGTGCGATCATTTTTCACAACTTTCAACGTGGATTATCACGACAAGAGTGCATCGATGAACTAAAATCTTTGTATGGCTATGAAGCACCATCCTATATAGCACTGTGAAAAACTATTACAACGAATTCAATCGTGGCCGACGCTCGCTCAACTGACGTGAACTAATGATGCAAGACCGTCATGTAACATACCTTCAGATAGAGGCATGCCTATGTATTTCTCCCACCAGCATACATTCGATATTGCATGAACACCTGGCCCTAAAAAAGGTTTGTTCTCGTTGGATCCCGCACAATTTGACAATCGCTCAAAAAAAGGCTCGTGTGGATTGGTGTAAAGAAATGCTGAAAAAATACGATCGCGGTGCTTCAAAGACGTTTATAAAATCGTCACAGGTGACGAATCATGGATCCATGCGTATGAGCCCGAAACAAAACAGCAATCGACCGTGTTGGTCTTCCAAGACGAGCCAAATCCAACGAAAGTTGTTCGTGGAAGAAGCACTTCGAAGCAAATGGTCGCCTGTTTCTTCGGCAAAACTGGTCATGTGGCGACTTTTCCACTTGAGCAACGTAGGACGGTCAATTCTGAGTGGTACACCACCATTTGTTTGCCTGAAGTCTTCGGAGAAATTCGATGCTGTTGAAGCATTCAAAAACCATGTTTTGGAGGTGTCTCAATCGGAGTGGAAAAAGTGCTTCGAAAATTGGTTTGAGCGCATGCAAAAGTGTATAAATCTTGATGGAGAATATTTTGAAAACCAATAAAACCATTTTTGTTGATAAATATTCCTATTTTCATTATTAGGCCAGATATATATATGGCAGCCCTCGTATAACTAGTAGATATTGAATATTAAATGAAAATACTCCAAGAATGATGAATTTTCCACAGTTTTTTGGAAATAACTACACTTCAGAAGAAACCCAAAACATTATTAATTTGTAGAATTTGAATTACAAACGTTTTTCCTTGCTGTAGTGTCAAAACGCTTGGGTTAGTAAACTTCAGCACGTATGTAAAACTGTTAACTCGTGCTTTTGCAATTGAAGTTTTAGGGCACAATGAAGTACATAAAGTGCATTCGACGACTTTTGCGATGAGTTGAATTCTTCAACAAAGAAGATCCATTAAATTTTGTTCGCGAAATCAAATTTCTGGTGCCAAACGTTTATAATGTTGTTTATCGCGAGCAAAAATTTTTAATTGGTACAAGTTATTCAGGACAGCCATCAACATCAACTGATGATTAACAAGTAAATAAAATGGAGGAATCGATGAC
Organism: Bactrocera dorsalis; assembly: GCF_023373825.1. Taxonomy (NCBI): domain Eukaryota; kingdom Metazoa; phylum Arthropoda; class Insecta; order Diptera; family Tephritidae; genus Bactrocera; species Bactrocera dorsalis. Next base: position 53,340,106 of record NC_064307.1, read on the forward strand.
TAACAGAACAGAAATCTTACTGGCATTGTTGGAATATCGGAAGGATCAGTAAAAACCGTTATGAAAGATCATTTGGGCCTAAGAAAAGGGAATAACCGATTGGTTTTAAAATCACTAAATTTTTTCGAAAAATTTCGTGAATGTCTGTGAAACAACGCTATGTGACTACCAGCACATCATGAAACGAATTATTAATGGCGATGAGTCTTGGCAGGTCAGAAATCAAGGTTATGCTGACAGTTTTCCTTGATTATCGAGGTGTAGTGCCCTCCAAATTCCTTTTGACCGGCAAAACTGTCAATAAGGAATACTATTTGAGTGTCATTATCGCGAAGCTATTCGTAAAATGAGGCCGCGTGACTTCTGGCGATTCAGCAAACTCAAACGACTGCTCCGGGAACTCGTTTTGAGTCGATTGAAGACATAAAACGTTAATCGTTATACGCATTGAAGGCTATTCCAAAAATTTACTTTTAGCTTTTTCCAGGTTTGGGAAAGACGTCGACCTAAATGTATTGGGTCCAAGGAGATTACTTTGAGGGGAAGGACACAAATTTTTAAGAATAAATTAAGACTTTTAAAATTATTATCAAAGTCTTTCTATTTTTTTTATTATAGTAGTAAATTATGAGGATGACAATACGACGTGTATTGCTAATTTAGCTAGCTGTCAGATAATTTTTTAAGAAAATTTTGAAGACTTAAGGCTAAAGTCTGAGTTAGAAGCTTCAACAAATCGTTTTTTTGAGGATGTCTTTAGGAGGGAAAGAATTAATAGATTAAAACGAAATTTCTGAGATTTATAGTTATATATTTAAACATCATTCTCACATTGTTTGAGTACAAAATCTTTTATATTCGGCTCTTAGGAAGCAATTGCCCGAATTTTTTAAAACTTGAAAAAAAATTGGGTTTTGGCCAATAATTTTCCACTTTATGTTGTTTAAAAATATGTTCAGACATGACTTTTCTAATTTTGTTTAGTTTAAATAAAAGATAATTTAATGCCAAAGATAATAAATTTCGACCCAATTCGATCCGACGTTTAGTTTTTTTTCTATCTTGCCCGCCAATTCAGTAAAATCGTAAAAATGACGAACCGAGAAATCGCGCGTCGAAGTTTTCGCTTTCCCTTCTAGCTTCATTTATAACTTTGGGGACATATTCTTAGATATTTTTTAAAGAGATTTAAGCAAAAAAAAAATTAATTTTTTGAAGCTTCTAAATCAGGCTCCCCCCCTTTAAGCGTTACATAAGAAAAGAAAGAAAATCATACAGCCAAATATTAACACTGACATTTTAGAAGAAAATTTCTTCAACGTGTTATCTTTATTCTACTCTCGCTACATTTTGCTAAAGATTATTAAATATTAGCACACTTAACTGTTGTTTGTGAGACATATAATTAATCGACATAGCTATCGAATTAATTCGTTTGCCATGGTCGTTATCAAAAGGGGGGCCTCTCATCCGAGGCTGTTGGTGGTTTTTCATTGGGGGTGTTTTTTACGTGGCGCGTCCCAAACCCAGCGCACAACCCTATGCAGGGGGATATTTCGCCATCTTACTTTAGCTCGCCTTCAAACGGATGTTCTTAGGCTACCCAGAGGATACTTGGTCAAAGTCCGGAAGTCGTGAGTTGCTTGAGTCATATGTAAAAGAATCGTTTCTGGCCACTCCCAGGTGAATGGCCATCAGAGAACTTTCCTAACTTGCGTGAACTTCTACACATGACTCCATCCTCCCGGATGAACACACTCCAGCTTTGAAAGTATTCGACGCAGTACCCGTCGCGGGAAGCAGAGGAAGAGGAAGACCTCCACTCCGTTGGAAGGACCAAGTGGAGAAGGACCTGGATTCGCTTGGAATATCCAATTGGCGCCACGTAGCGAAGAGAAGAAACGACTGGAGCGCTGTTGTTGACTCGGCTATAGTCGCGTAAGCGGCGTCTACGCCAGTAAAGAAGAAGAAGCTATCGAATTATATCTACATACATATATAAATGGTCAGGATAAGGAGACGAGTTGAAATCCGAGTGACTGACTGTTCGTCCGTCTGTCCGACTGTCAGTGCAAGCGATAACTAGAGTAAAATGTTAAATACTGTACTTTAGTGTTAAATATGAATCGATTCTGTCAAGACCTTGGCCTAAACCTCCCATACCTATTATAGTGACGTCCGTTTATTTGGTTGACGTTTTTTCATATACTCCATATCTCATTGTAGTTTTTGGCTTGATTTTAAAAGATTTTTACCTGTCTGGGACTTCAAATTTGAATTTATAGGACTCAAGTTTATGGTCAGAGTTGGAGAACATGATCTGAACAAATTTGGAGTATCTCAAAAAACCTTTGGCTCGAGTAGCCAATGACCGAGTCGTTTAATTGAAAGCAAAATGTGACCAGGGGGATATTAAACTTAACTTAAGACAAGAGTAAAGAACTACAAATTAATCCTTGGAAGTGTTTCACTAAGAATATTACGCCAAGCATTTGTCCACGAATATTAAGAACTATGTACATTTAGAAGTTCTAAATGACTAGAATATAACCTAGAATTCCATCGTAAATGCAAAACGTAAATTTGTTAGACTGGATTTAATAACTAACTTTCCATACCACAAAGCCATTTTCCAATACAGACTTAACTAAAGTTATAAACATTCGGATCTCAACAAAAATAAGCACGCCATCAGCTATATTCATATGTAAATATAACATAGGGAGGAGGGTTCAAAAATATACGTGCAAAGTACGTAGTTTTATATTTCTTAAAATTCAGTGGCTTATCATTTCTATCAATATATTATTGTTAAACCAGTATAGATTATTTATTTGGTGAAATTGATAAATATTGAAAATCATATTTCTCTTTGGGCTTTGATGGATCTAACAAGATGAGTTTATTTAAATTATTTTCTCTTGCCTTTTGTCATGCTTACAAAGGTTAAACGAAAGGACCGTGTGGCCAAAGAATATAATTAACAACAAACTTAGCAATAACATAATATTTCAACTTTAAACTAAAGTTTTCACATAGCTGAATTCTGAGTGACTGTCTGTCCATTCGTTGTTAAAAATCGAAAAAACGGAATGACTCTACCAGCAAATCTTATGCTATCTCATTTATAATTTGCCGTCGAGTAGCCACCATTTTGTTATCAAAATATCAATATAAAATTTTTCTTATACGTTCAACAACAAGCATACGTATGTATTATATATTACATGCCTGAAATAAAGAACTTATCAATGTGTCTCCGTTGTTTGGCCCACTCCCTTAAGGTTAGTGCAAACGTCTCAGTTTTCATCACATCAAGTAAAAAATGTTTGTTTACTCTAAAGTCTAGATATACAAGTTTGCGAAACAATAGAGGTTATTATCGAAGATATCAATAGGAATATCACTATTTTTTGACTTTTTCCTTCTGGTTATTGGTGAATTTTAACTAGTCTCCAAAATGCGAATTTTATTCAATGACTGAATATATATTAGGTTGTCAAATATCTACCTTCCGCCTTTTTGTCTTTTGAATTTCGCGGTTATGTATAAAGAGAGCTCGTATTTGGCAATACTATACATCTTTGAAAGGTCTTGACATAACCTACAAAACGACGCTATGCATGATTAGCTTGGATATTCCGTTCAACAGTTATGACGTGTAAACATGAAGTTCACTAACGCCGAAATTCGCGCTATTTTAAAGTTCCTTCCTACGTTAAAGGCAAATCTGTTAGAAAAACTTTCCGTGAGATTAATGGTGTTTTGGGGGATGGTACTCTATCACTTCGAACTGCGGAGGAATAGTTTCGACGAATCGGAGCGGGTGAAAACGACACTATGGATAAGCCAGTCGGCGGAAGACCCGTGCTGACGAATACCGTCAAATCATGGAAAATATCGAGTTAGACCGGCATGTGGCATCTCTTGACATCGCCCAGAAGATGGGAGTTAGTAACCAAACCATATTAAACCATCTGCAGAAGGCTGGATACACAAAAAAGCTTGATGTTTGGGTGCCGCATGAACTTTCTGGACCGCAAAGAACTTTCTGGACCGAATCAACGCCTGCGATATGCTGCTGAAACGGAGCGTTCTCGACCCATTTTTGAAGCGGATGGTGACTGGCGACGAAAAATGGATCACATACGACAAAATCGAGCGAAAACGGTTGTGGTCGAAGGACGGTGAATCGTCTCAAACAGTGACCAAGCCGGGATTGACGGCCAGGAAGGTTTTGCTGTGTATTTGATGGGATTGGAAGGGAATAATCCACTATGAGATGCTCGCATATAGTCAGACGCTTAATTTTACCATCTCCTGTCAACAGCTGGACCGCTTGAAACAGATGATCGACCAGAAGCGTCCAGAATTGGCCAACAGAAAGGGTGTAGTGTTCCACCAGGACAACGCCAGACCACACACTTCGTTGATGACTCGTCAGAAGCTAGGGAAGCTCGAATGGAAGGCGTTATCGCATCCACCATATAGCCCGGACATAGCGCCAAGTGATAACCAACTGTTCCTGTCCATGGCGTACGCTCTTGTTATGTAAAGTTGAACTCAAAAGAGGCTTGTGAAAAGCTGTCTGGCTGTCCGAGTTCTTCGCAAATAAGAAGGGGGGCTTCTACGAGGGGGGTAGTATGAAGTTGCCGTTTAGATAGAAACATATTAGTGAACGAAATGGTGTATATTTGAACCTAATCCGATCACTGTAAAACTTTTTATAGAGCATTGAATAAAGAGCAAAAAATCGGAAGCGAGATAACATACAGCCTAACACTATAGTATTAATATTTTTTTTTATATATTTCGATTGTATTTAGAAAAATTTATATGAATTTCCAAACATACATATACTTATGTTCATACATATGAACGCATGTGTTGCTTTATGTGTAGATATATTTAAATTCCCACAATTATTCATTAAGGTCATCTTAATTGGGCTTTCGATCGGAATTTTTTTCAATCACAAACCAATTTATTGACCAGTGGCAAAAATATCGCGACAAATATAGACGCATATTTTACATACATATGTATGTATGAATGTACATGTGTATAACGCTAAATAAACTTAACTGCATATAACTTAGCTCCATTCTGTGATAATTGAAAGCAGTATTTAATTTAAATGAATGAACGAATGTATATTCCATTTTTTAAATTTAAATGCATTGCATATAGATAACTACATACATATTTACAAAAATATAGACATATTTACATACAAATACATATATATGTATATAAAAACTTCGGTAATATTGTATTAATTTATTTGTTTCGTGCTAGTTGTCACATGTGCGTACAAGGCATAGTGGATAGTCAGCTAAGTACGTATGTACATTTAGATAGGTACCCCGCCAGTATGGCTGAACAGTGAACCACCACTGGTTTCCTTTCTTTCCTTGTTTATGTACCTACTTTGACTTTATTATTTTTTACCCCGTTTAAAAGAAATTAACTTCTCAATTCTGAAGTCTCCATTTTTTAATATAGTGAGTAATGCTTTAAATGCCCCACATATGTATGTATATTTAAATGGAGTAGTTATGCAATTGCTTTCCGCAATTTGTACTAACTGTCACGTACTCTGTCGATATTATTCCCATTTTTTATGAGTTATTGAGAGTTTATATAAAACATAACGATATGTTCGTTCATTCTCTCTCGTGAACTACTGACTGCACTAGTTATTTTTTAGATGTAAAATCACTAGTGAAAACCCACTTACTTATATCAGCCGCACCGAAATGTGTACATACTTTTATATACATGTGTAAATATTTACAGCGCGTGACCATTTAGTCGCCACATCGGTTCCAATATGTTGTATAAGCATATCACTTGTTATGTATATCTGTTGACACCTGCTCACGGATCTAATACCGAGTGAGTTTTAAAAACGACATATCTACAAGAATGCTCATACGATAAAATATGAAAGTATATAAGAAGATACATATACATAAGTGTATAAAATACACTGCACGCACATAACTTCTTATATTTTTATTTTGAATGATTATATAATCAATGGATGACGGTGGCAAACGCGTAAAAAACTCAGATCGAAAATACTTAACTAAGAACACTCACCACCAGCAGCGAGGACAATCAGTTGCTATATTTACGCAGGCGGTATAAAAAGTAAAAATAAAAATATTAAGACAAATATCAGACGGTCAGTTTAGTATTAGTGAATGTTTTTAAAGGGTTACGTAACTGAACAAAGCTGATGCCCATTGGAACGTCGATTACGCACATGACAAAATTTGTATATATGAATATGTATATATTTATTTATTTAAGTGTGCTAATAGATATGGCTGCTGTCAGCTTAGTAAAAATTGTTAAGATATTGTTTTGGAAATTGCTTCATGAATAGATAGAAAAAAGGCTTGTTATGTGCAGAGGGAGTGTTTAGTAAACAATACAAACCAACTAAGAATAGAATGCACTTTGCTTCGCGGTGTTACCAATTAGTTGCTGATTACTGTAAATAATTGGATAGTGTTAAGAAGGGTACAAAACGTACTGAAATAAGTTACATATATCAACACTGGATTAATTTGACCGGCGGAGTTAAAGGGAGCAATGTAAGTGCTCTTACGTTTGAATCGTGGGAAAAGAGATATCAAAAAAGTTGCAAAATAAAATAGCAGTCGATTGCGTTATTATGCTGGACATGACAAACCTTATATGAACGGAAGGGTGTAAAATTTCGAAAAGAATTGAAGAAACATTTTTTGCTCCTTGACTAGAAGTTTTCTATTGATTTATAGCAATGACTGACGGCAGCGTTAATCCAGATTAACTGTATTAATTAGGATTATTTCAGGAGTTAATGCAGATATTTGCGTTGAAGAAAAATGATGGATTTAGCACTCATTGTTTGCCGTTCAATAAGCAACGATAACAAAGCAATGAAAAAGCCATAATTTTCATCGTAGCTTTTCTTCAAAGAGCTAACGTAACAAGTAAGGAAGGGCTAAGTAACGGTGCAACCGAAGATTTTATACTCTTGCAACTTGCAGAAATCAAAGCCAGGGAAATACTTCAGTGTAGTATATACATATATTCTTTTATAATTCATACACTGACCGACATATTCGACCTAAGGTTTGTTAGAAAAGCGAAAACCATTATATGTAGTAAGTATGTGGGAGTCGGGGTAGTATCGACCCGATTTAATCTGTTTTTACTATTAACATGCCATAAACTAAAACTATTTTTTCTTGGATTTCATAAACTACCTCAAATACAAATATTAATCGTATCAAGTAAAGTCAGTCGGATATTCGAAAATCCTGATATTAGTCATATAGGGGCTAGGTCTAGTTTTCGCTAATTTTATACTACTGTGATCAAATTGAAAGGTGAGTTTTTAATTTATACTTCGCGTGTTTTTCGAAACGATCATTTTTTTTCTGTAAGTTGGTAGTACTGTTAGTACTATCTGAATTTATTGAACAAAGAAGTGCAATAATACACCATCTCCTACTGCATTGGTTCCTGTAACTTCTGGCTATTCAGCGAATTCACATAACCACTCCAAGTATACCGTTTTGACTCAATTGAAGATATAAAAGCTAAAACGAAGAAGGCTCTGATGGCCAAGTGGTATGATGACTGGAAAATTCGTTGGCACAAGTGTATATACAGTAGTATATAACCCTGTATCTAGGTTTAGGTGATACAAGTACGTACAACCATTAGGTGAACAAAACTACTATACTCTGTAGCAAAATGTTCTAAGAGTATAAAAATAAACCAGAGCCAATCTTACAAAATCTATAATAGTACATTTTATTCAAAATAGTCTCCTTCTGCTTCAATACAGGTTTTTGCACAGTTCAAAAGCATGTCGAATGAGTGTTTTAGCTCGTTTGCCGGTCTGGTCGGCAGTATGCCGGTGGAAGCCTTTTGAATGGCCTCTACGTCTGCATAACGCTTTCCTTTCATGAGCAAATGCATTTTTCCGTAAAGAAAGAAGTCGCACGGTGCCATGTCAAGTGAATACGGGGAGTGGTTAATGGTTTAAATGTGATTATTGGTCAAATAATCGATCTGAGCAATTTGTGGTCGTCAGTAAATTTGTTATGAATTTCAATGATGATTTCGGCTGATTGTTTGATGAATTCATGCACAGTTTCGATGGAATTTCCGGTGATCACGTTTTTTGATTGGCCGACATATTGATCGAGATTTACGTGCTCACGACCACTTTGAAAATGTTGAAACCACTCGTGCACTCTGCTACGGGATAGGCAATCATCGCCATAAATTAATTTCATCAATTGAAACGTTTCGGTAAAGTTTTACCAATTTTAAAACAAAATTTAATGTTGGCTCTTTGTTCGATGCTCATTTTCGCATCGATAACACAAACATACTGACACTTAAAACACAATTACTTCACTTCCAAGTCATGAAATTCTCACTAGACAGTCGGTAAAGATAGCAGATTCTAACTCATTGGCTTGTGATAAGGAGATAATTTTAAAGTCTTTTGAAAAATATTTGGAGCAGCATATACTAGAAATTAATACTTCAATAAAAGAGTAAGAGGATAGCAACGTTTACAACATTATATTACATCTATAACTGCTTGCACTTTATTACTAAGATCGCGCTAGGATTGGCAGACCAATAAAATTAGAAAAAAAAAATTTGGACAATTTTTAGCGCGACACAAAGTTCATAGTGCCCATACAGCAGGACAACTTTCCATTGGAGGAGCTCATAACAGAAGTTAGTACTTAAATTAAAAAGTAAGAGGATAGCAACGGAGTCGGCTTTAGTATACCATCCTACGATTTCAGGATTAAAATGGGTATGATTGGACTGAGGCGATCTGCTTTTTACACAATTATCAAAAGTCTACTTGAAAGTCACTTCGCTTGGTCGGTTAAATGATAATCCTTTGCAGATTTGGTCAGATCTTAAACAGCAGTTTTCAAAGCTATTTTACATAGCGTATAAGCATTTAACGATTGTCGCGACATCAGTATCTTCTGAAAGACTTTTTACGAAGGCTTCTCATGTGTTAAGTCAACAGCGAAATAGACTGCAGGCAAAACGTGTAAACAAAATTTTATTTCTACAAAGCTTGGCCAAAAAAAAGGTGGGATTTATATACTATATATGTAAATAAACAAAATACTTTATTGTATTTATTTTTATTGAAAGAATTTTTCGGTAATTTTATTCGATGCATTGAAAATATCGATGTATTTATACGACATATCGAAATGCATCGATGCAATATTCCGATGCATCATATCGGGAAAAACATCGATGTATATTTTTAACTTGTATCCCTAATTTAGGTCAACAAATTTCCTGTATACCAGTGTAATATAAAATCAAGCGAACGTTTGAAAATTCGTATATTAGGAAAACTCTTTACCCAATTTTACCCATTTCTGACATAAACTGCATTCTGTTTTCATAAAAATATGTTTTCCAAATTTCAATACTAGACCTCACAAATTGATCGAAATGGAAAATGTGAAAATAGCTACCAATGGGCAATAAAAATAAAAATAATTATAAAACGCAAAGGTGATTAATGTATTGTATCTTAGCTTTATTTGTAACACTGCTAATGGTAATATAATTATTAAAAAATATGGTTTGTTTTCTTCTTGAAAATCCTTTGAGTAAGAACAATTTTGAAATTGTTGTAATATTGATACACCGATTATAGAAGTATTCCATTTGCATATAACTATTTGCTTCAAAATAGGCCACAGTATATGTGATTACCATACTATTGACACTACAAGTATTTCACTATTCAGATCTGAAAAGAACCTACAGTCGCTTAACCTTCGTAGCATATATGTTTCTCGTACTTGTACACCTCATTTTGGTAAACACAATTTTCAGTCTCACGAAATTGTTCTACTCATTCGTTAACCAATAATTAGGGATCAATTTTATATATTGCATTAAGTAATTACAGATACAGATACAGGTAAGCATACTATGTGTGGTAAGTATTGTAACTGTAATGGCTTGAATATGGCGCTATTTATCAATATTTTATGCTGTCGATAACCTTCCTCCCTAAGTACAATTAATGTGTTCGATGAATGGCAGCTCATACGGACAAAAAACGCAAAGAAATATTTATATATTTATAAACATGTGGTATATACTCAATTCAGTTCAGTTATCAATCTCAATTGCGACCTCTTTAATAACCTTAAATGTTCGTATCATCGACATTTCAAAACCTACTGATTGTTTTTATGGCACGAAATTTTTGATTGCTTTTGAGTGGACGTAAATATTAAAAGGTTTGGATTTTGTACTGGGAATAGACTTGTTATTAGAATCCCGATTTACACACTCAGATAATATTTAAACTTTTTGTATAGGCTAATTGAAATCTATATACCACAGAATGCAAAGCACATGAGCCGGCATAATTGACGTAAGGTAAGACTACATATTTAAACTCCTCAGATTTTGGATGACTTAAATCTATCTAAAATGTGAATTAAAACTAAAAATAATTATAGTAACTTTATTCGGCAAAGAATTACTAATTAAAATATGACACAGGTAGAAACTTTTATCTGCCGATCTGGTTAACACAGAAACATTGCTGTGATAACAAACCATAAAAACTCATATAAAAGCCCAGAAGTACTTCGAAATTTATAACTTGACTCTACGAGACTAAGTTTTATGAATCAATCAGATTCATACTAAGCCATTCGGGTGTGTTCATACTATTGTGAACAAAAATTACGAAGTGTAAATATTCCTTTTTTCAAATTTGACTCTAGGTGCTAAGTACTTTTAGATGGATTATTATACCGTTGAGGCTAATCACAAGTTATCTATCGATCTATATGGATTGTGCATTTTATTTCGAGCCGGAATTTTACAATTACCGTTTGTTAGAATGTTGTTATGGTCATAAAATTGTCATAAACTTTTTTGCTGGTATACAAAGAAATAAGAATTTTTGTTCAACATCGAAACAAGACTATATAAAAGTAAAATTATTTTTAACTGATAATACCTATCCACACCACTCAAGAAAGTTAACAAAAAACACAGGGAAATCCTATTCAATTATCTAGCTTTCGCTAGATTGACGTCAAAACATCCATATTTTCAGTCGTCTGCTTAAAAACATCTCGTCATTTTAGGCATATCAGAAATTAAAAAAAAGTGATTCCATAAATTTCCTTTATTGAGGTTATGACAATTCTACCAAATTAAAAGTAATAACATTGTTTTCAACTGTTCGCACTTTAAAAAAATCGATCATCTTAGTTTTATAAATCAATAAAATCAATAGAACCACTAAATATAAATAATGTGGCAGCCTCATGTTCGAAGTCAAGAAATTATCGATTGATAACAAGTCATTAAAAATTTAAATTGAGAATTTCCTTATTATTACCCTTATTATTATCACACCTTAATTAAGGGCTACTATTTGAAGTAATATTGCCACCGTCATAAGTATTAAACGTGTTTCCAAAGTCTTTCAAGAATAAATTTGAGTAAAACATTAAAAAATACACATCTTAATAACACATTGAAAGCATTTTTTAATTATGAGATAAGAAAGAAATCATTTAAAATTTAATTAATTTCCTTTATCATTAATTCTGCGTACCAAGTATTATGCAATAGAGTTGGCACACGCGTTTTAAAGAGCCTTCTAAAGTTGAGCATGCTAATTTTCGGTGATTGAAATATCACCTCATACACAGTTAATAATAAACTTGGTGCCAAATATATGACATTATTATTAAAATTTTTCATTTAGTGTATTATCAATAAATCCAGTTTATTTTTTCAATTGTTGCTAACGCAGCAGAGTAATTTTATTTTCAACACTTATATTTGGCCGAATGAATACGCATTGATAAGATTGTAAACCAATTATACTCGTACTTGTACACAAAAACAGAGATATACTGTATGAGATATACTGTATGTATATATAATTGGCGAAACGTATGATCTATTCGAGATCTTTTAAACTGATATTTAAAACTGGTGACTTGTGGTACATATGCATATGTACATTTGATTACCCAAACATTTACTTACTGATGTCATTTATTTATATATCTTTGTATAAAAATTGATTATAGTCTGATTTGTGTGTCAACTACTAATAAAATGCGTAATCTATGCCTAGTAAGAGCAGGAAAGAAATGACGTAGCTTATAGTGATGATAAAGATTGATGTCTACTAAAATTGAAATAGATTCCTTTTCATTTATTATAATTTAAATCTTATCGATTTGGGTATATGGATAGGAAGCAATCAGCCTTACGCGTGTACCTCTGGCGTCATATGACAGCAGAAGTGAGTGATATTCACGAAAGATAATGATTCCTTATTTTACCATCATTGCTTTGATACGCTCAGTGTTAATGACTAAGTTTCATAACAGTAATATTACAATAAACATACTCAAACACAGAGTATTTTACGAGCTTTCTACATAGTTCTGTACTCCGTCTGCAATATGAATGAATCTTATTGCGACATACTTACAAAAAATGTATGTATAGTATATGGTTTGCGTTATACTTGAGTTATTTACTTAAAAATACATTGAATCAAAGGTTTGCATACGCAATAGACGAATATAGAAATAAATGTCTATATTCATGCATGTGTGCATATGTATATTAAACTTATTTGAGAGAAAATTTACCATAGAGGTCCCTCGCTTATACAATCGTTGCACTAAATTACAATCTTATACGTTATTGTGGAACTTACTTATGGCACTTTATATGCCTTCGATTAATGGCGTTTGTGAACGTTACAGTTGTCCGTCCCCATCTAAGAACTCGTCTTTTTTTAGCCAGGGAACACGTCTATCAAGTTTCATTACGATTTCAATTTTCCTCGTCATATCTCGATTAGTTTTAGATGATACAACCCCCGTAAGATGAATAAAATTATTATACTCTTTATCAATATGTTGCAAGAGTATAAAAAAGTAATGAAATTGTGATAGTGAATTCGAATGAGGTGAGCGATAAATACTCATACGTTTACATCAAACGGTTCACTATTTTATGTGCATTAAAAAACCTCTGTGAATATTTAGTTAAGGGATCAATGATCAAAACCAGCAATACTTTAAGCTGTGCCTGCTATGTTACCGTATCGTAAAGATTTGATTTGCTTTGTGAATATAATTAAGGTGCATTACAAGGGTCTATACCGCGACTGTCCCATCCAGTTAAGCTTCTGAACTATATTTTAACATTATTGCATGCTAAATGTATGTATTTTCGTTAAAATATGCGTTCGAAGTGCCGTTGGTGGGGAGTTCCTTACCTAAATCAGATGATTTTAATGAATAGAAAAGGCGCAAATATTACTCAGTGCATGAGTTATAATAAATATAGAATTGAAAATATATTCTCGAGTATACCTGAGTGATGTCATAAGTTTGTGCAATCAGCCTAACCTTTTCCGCGCTCAATATACCCTTTTCAGTAATCGGAATATCACTTCCCACCTCGTCTTAAACCGTTAAGGTTGGTTTAAATATGTGGCGTTTTAGTGAAATTATGTGAAAATTCTTGCTTAAAAATTATGTGGTTTAGCGCTTAATGTAAACGAAATCGATTTCTATTTTGGAGCGAACCTTATATCCCTAATGAATTCCGATTCTCTCGTTGACTTTTTGCACATCATTTCAATCTCAACTCTTTAATTGAGTTTATGTCAGATACGTCTTGTTTAATGATGAAATATATTTCGCTGACGGAAAGTAAAACATAGTAATAAAACTAAATTAGTCCATGACATACTATATAATATAAGTTAATAAGATACAAATTTTGGAGGATTTCATTTACTATTTCGTTGAATAATGAATGTTAAATTCCTTCGCAACATTTAAAAAAAACTTTTGCCAACAGCTGAAGGTACACATTTTCCCGGCTTTAACCCTGGAAGTGCAAGTATTCGGTTATTAGTTATAATATTACGAAAATAAACCCTAAATTTATCAGTATTTCTACAATTTATTATTTCTAATAAAAAACTTAGTGTAAAAACTTAGATGACATTGATATCATTCAAAGTTGTAGATAATTTCGTCTATCTTGGAACCAGTATTAACACCAACCACTATGCACGTCTAGAAAACGAAAGCATAATAACTTTTGCCAACAGGTGCAGCTTCGGATTTCGTAGGCAATTAAGAACTAAATTCCTCTCTCGGCGAGCCAAGACCAAACTCTATAAGTCACTCATTATTCCCGTCCTGCTATAAGATGCAGAGGCAAAGGCGAATATCGCATTCGATGAAAAGAAGAGCTGTCTGAGATATACGACGACGTTGAACTAGTTTAGCGAATTAAAAGATAGCAGCTATGCTGGCTAGGTCATGTCGTCCGAATGGACGAAAACACTCCAACTCTAAAAGTATTCGACGCAGTATCCGCCGGGGGAAGAAGAGGAAATCCTGTACTCCGTTGGAAAGAGCAGATGAAGAAGGACCTGGTTTCGCTTGGAATGTCTACGCCATTAACGAAGAAGAATAAAAACTTAGAGGATATGCTCAGTGGCAAACCGTGGAAGTAACGGCGAGTTCGTTCGGAGTCGAACGGGAGCTACATTATATTGTTGATGTTATGTTGCTTCTGCCAAAATGATAACATTTGTCCAAACTTTCCTGGAACGGGTAGGTTTTGGTAAAAAACATTTTTTCCGGGGAATTTGATAACAATTTCCGGGTGTTTTTTTGTCACAATAAATATATTAAAATGCCCGTTGCACTAAGAAAAAAAGATAGCATTAAACTTCGTGAATTTAACATTGTCTGCGTTACTTTTTATTTCCATTTTCATTATTTTAATTAAAATTTTGCAATATTTATCAACATTTTGCCTAAGTTCAAATCCTAGCACAGCTTTAAGTTTATTCTTTTTTAATTTTTATAAACAATTTTTTATTAATTGATATTTTAATTTAATTTTCATATTCGTCAAACCATACATACATTTTTGTTATTCTAATTTTCCCAATGAGGAAACGGTTGAGAAATTTGTTTTCATGATGGTAAAATTTTACTTTGTTCCTTTTTAGAGTGATATATGTATTTTATAGTGTTCTTTTATAAAGCTGAAAATGTTTTTTTATGATATGGTGTATTTTTAATATCGAAGTTGCGCTTTTTCGTTGTTCGATTTTATGTATTTACATTTTAGAATAACTAACATTTCTGCCTTCTCTATTATTTAAGGAGAATTTATTGAATAACCATATTTTGGTCGAAATGCACTTTAAGGATCTGACACCATTACATATGTATTCAGCTATTTGCATTTTGATCTATGGATGAGATAGTTTTAACTTCCGGTTTGGCGGTTGATTAATTGAGCATTTCTTCAAGTTTTAGTAAACATTGATTGATTGATTGAAGAGAATACTTGCCAGACAAATAAAAGAAATGTGATAACTTTGTACTTTTGCTTTCCACATTCCTAGAATTATTGATTGGATAGATGGATGACACACATAAATGAATGTGTGTGAAAATTGATTTTAAAGTACGTGAATGTATTTAACATTATATCAAAGTCAAAATACTTGATTAAAAAATAGTCTGATACCATACATATATGTAGATTTATTGGATCTTAAAACGTTTTAACTGTAATACTGTTACAAAAATGTATGTTATATTTTATACACTTTTATTAAAATAATATTTACATAATTGAATGTAATTTGTGGTTGACATATTATAATTTTTATGCACATTTGTATTAAATCAAATTTTTCGCAAATGCAATACTATATAAACCTCTGACTCATTCAAAGCCATCTACGCGAAACAAATCGCAAACTTAACGACAATTGAAACTAAATATAATTATTATAAACGTTTAAATAAATCACTGCTAAAATATCCCAGTCAATTTACAATATGTTCAAGTATGTTAAAAGTAACATACTGAAAGTCCACATCATTCCGTTAGGTTGAAAATTTTAATCGGGGTCAACGAGGTCATTATATGTCAATGTAAAAATTTAACATGTTTTATGCCAACAGTTGATGCAGTCAAAACAACTATACACATTTACTTTCCAATTTTAAATTGAGCTGTTCTTACTTATGAAATATTTTATAAGAGTAGAACCATTTAATGCTTTTACGCCATTTTATTTCTGATAAGCATTGAAACAGCTGTGTAATTAGAAGAACTGTAAGTTACAGGTTGGCTTGAATTCTTCAGAAGTTTTTTCAGGTCTATTTAAGTAAGTATTTTAACCAGCACTGAATTCACAAATTATAAATATTTTTAATGATATCGCACAATGGTATTCATTTTGTATTTCTAAATTCTAATATTAGCTGTACAGACAGTTACCATTCAGAATCAAATGGGCGGGGCATCAGCTCTTCTTGATCTTGATATGAAGCCATGTAAGACATTGGGCGAATGGAGTTAAAATGAGTTAGTTCAAAATATTTTACGAGTATGGTACAAGGGGTCCAAATTAAAGGTTTCATTTAAATAAATAAAACTCTGAAACACAGCAATTTCACTGAATAATGGCGTAGTTTTCTTCACACCTTCCAACGACTCACATCAAGAAGCACTGGCGTAATGGATTGTGTGTGAAAAAGCATTATGAAAGAGATAGCATCATTTATGGCTGATGCCCTAAGCGTTAAGACAGGGCTTGGTCTGAACAAGCGCAATTTCATTTTTTAGTAGGGAAAATATGACCTCAAAAAGTATATTTCTAAAAATTCTAATCTTTACTTATTAACATACAATAGTAAAGGACTAGTAAAATGGCACCAACAAATTGCAATGCTTTGTTTAAGAGTTTGACCTCTTAAATTCACTCAACTTTGTAGATTTTTATGTAGGTGATCTGGAAAACTGGTTAGTTACTATAGTTATAGGACGATCCACCAGGTTGATTACTTGCCTTATATTTTAAGTACATAGTTAAGTTCGAAATGTTTGAAGTATAAGGAAAATTCACATAAAGGGGTCATAAATTATGTGTTTCAATATTTTTAATTTAATTCATTAGAAAACTTTAGCAATTTTCATCTACATATCACGTAGTCATATATTTTATAAAGATAAATTTAGCAGCAGTGGCATTCCCGCGACAAAAGTAAGTAAATATTAAAGTAGAAATTATTTACATGTATTTAAAGAACAAAAGGTACCCTTGCCCTATCATACGTTTGTACAGACTGACTTTTATAATACATACATATTAAAGTGCACAAATATAGTATATATAGTCGTATTTATGGTACATATGTATGTATGTGTATGTATTTGCGCATTGCTTACGCCACAAACTGCCGCAGAGCGCTTTTCAATACAGCCGGAGAATACAAATATTTAAATATGAGCATTAACGATTTCAGATGTTGTTTCTTACAAGTATCTGTACATACTTTAGCAACCAGTGAACTGAGTTTGTTAATTCTAAAGGTATCTATGTAAGTATATTCTTTTTAACAACTTATTATGCATTTCCTATGAACGCAGTAACGGAATTCAATACAATATATTCATTAGTGCTGCCGAGTCAAATAAGTAGGCTCTGCTGTATATTTGCACGTAAGTATGTCTATGCTCATATTGGTATATATGTACATATGTACATACATAGTGTATCAATTCGTATAATATGCAAGTATGTATATATGTACCTAGACATATTGTAGGTAGACATGCACAAATCATCATTTGTGTAAAGCGACCATACACGTGCCACATTATGTGATTCATTCAGATATATAGAGGATACAAATGGAAAATAATATTTCAATTAAAAATATAATAGGCATATCAATTAAGTAACACATATTTTTACATATTTTCCTGATCAAAAACTTCCCACATTTGTATTTTGTATATGTATAGTATGTATATAAAGTACAAAAATCATGAACCGCGATACACGGAAAATGCTCAGCTGTGTATTTTTTCTGTTTCATTAAGTAAGAATTTATTGGCATACATATTATTTCACAATTTAACACTGTCTGGGCAGCCATCACGCACATCTCATCGCTAAGAACAGCTTTTATACAAACTTTTATAAATCGAATGCACGTTTTCTTCAACTTTACCAGTTATGACAAGTATTTTTCACTGAAAATTGTACTTACTTGCCGCTTTGTATAGTAAGGGTATTGGTGCGAACGAACGAGCACTTCTCCACAAATATCACTGCACTTTTTCACAATATTTCGACCAACTTGTTGGACGTAAGGAAATGTAATTTTACTAAAATTTTGGAGGAAAGAAATGTTAAAATTACGTTAACTTCAGTGGCAACACCAAACGCACCAAAATTAAACAAAAAAACTTCACTTTTTTAAAATGCTTGAACAGAAAATGCAATCAACAAAATGCCCCTACTATTTTACACTCTTTCTGTGTTGGGGGTACACACGAAAAGCAGGAAATATTTGGAATATGTAAAATATTTACCAAACGTCAAACTAGCTAATCGTAATAAAAGTACAGGTAGACAACGTACGCGGACGTGGTGGCCAATGTAGGCGATGATTCGGTGTCGACACCAATATCGACAAATGCGAAGGCGATGGCAGTTAGCGAAGTACTGACTGGTGGCACTGGTGTAACTAGCAGTGGAGGTATGGCATTAACGCGGCATTTGCTGTCAGCTGTTGCTTCGAGAGTGCGCGAGAATTCCTCACAAGAGAACTGCAAAAGAAAGAAAATAAATGTAGTATGTATATGTATATTCGAGTCACATTGATAACGTTATGATTCTGTTTGTTTTCGCTTAAGAATATACATACGTACGTATGTGTACATATATGTGCGTTTGAATATTTGTACTTAAAAGTGGTGTATATGTACATATTTATTTATTCAAAAATACCTATACATACATAATCAACATATTTTTTGGAAAATTTATTTTAAAGTAGTTCTGATCTTCGAATACGCGATTAAATACCCTATAGGAATACATATGTATGTACAATAGATTGGTAAATTTGGTCACATATGAATAAAATTTAGTTTTTCACCGAAAATCTGATTAGATCTGCAAACAGTTTTTGAGATATCTGAATGAAATTCAATAAATGGGTGAATTTTGAGATTATACGTAGAACAATTTCCGTATACGCAATTTTTTTAGCAAACAAGTAAGGAAGAGCTAAGTTAAGCACATTTCATACCGTTGCAACTTATAAGAATTGAAGCTGGGAAGTACCTTCATGAACATAAGGCTTGTTAGTTATATACTCGTATATGGGATCTAGGGCAAGTTTTGACCCGATTTTATTAATTTTAAGCAGAAAGATGCACCGTTATAAGAAAGAATTTTATTAAGATAACTTACATATATCGGTATGCGGTATAAAGTCACACGGAAGTTCGTAATTCTTTATAATATTTACATATATGGGGACTAAGGTTATTGATGGTATAAGAGTATTGACCCTATTTAACCCATTTGTTGCAAACATACTTACTACTAAAAAAAAGGATTCTCTTTGAATTTCAATTATACGAGTATATCTTACATACATATTGACCTACTTATATTTACAGTAAATCGTCAACTATAAGCACTAGGACCACGTATTCGATATCTAGGGGTTAGAACAGTTTTATTTCGATTTGCATAATTGTTATTTACAAGGTGGCACACCGCAAATGCATTATCGTGCACAGTTTTATCCGCATACATTAATCATTCTTGATTCGTATAATAGAAAATGAAAGTTTCAAATGCATTTTAAAATATTCGATTTCGTCCATTTTCACACTGTGACATAATTAATTTTTACCATCCACGTAAAACTTAATGTTTCTGAATTCTTCAGTTATCGTGTTTTTAGTAATTTTTCCATTTACCATTATATGGGGAAGGGGGTTTGACTATCACCCCATTTCACATATATTTCCACACTGCCGGTAGGAGTTCTTATAATATTTGCGCCTGGCGAATTTGGTTGATGTAGCTTTAGGACGATAGAGTCATATGTAGAAGTTCACGCGTAGGAAAGTTCTCTGATCGCCATTCACTTGGGAGTGGCCTGATACGAGTTTTTTACATATGGCTCAACCGCTGCCCACCTGTTTGATGTCCTCTTTAAAGTAAAGGCTAACATCGCCGCCGTCCAAGAAATGCGATGGACGGATCACGGACTATGGCGAGTAGGTTCTTGTCGCATTTACTACAGTGACTATATAAAGGAGCGCAAATTCGGTGTGGGATTCGTGGTGGGAGAGCGACTAAGTCATCGAATCCTGGAATTCACCCCAGTGTATGAGAATCTCTAGCCAAAGATGCCACGATGTCAAAATCGTGCTTGGCGACTTTAACGCTAGGGTGGGCAAAGAAGGTATCTTTGGTACAATAGTTGGTAAGTTCAGCCTCCTCGAGGAAAGATCCCCAAATGGGTTGAGCCTGATCGACTTCGCCGGGGTTCGAAATATGGTTATCTGTAGTACTAGATTCCAGTATAAGAAAATTCATTAAGCAAGCGGGTGTATTCGGAGCGGAAAGCCACCAACCAGATTGATAATGTTGTGACAGGAAGACATGTCTATAGTTCAATTAACGAAACAAGTTTATAGCGATGATTGCCTATCCCGTAGCAGGCAGGTACAATCTTCTTTAAGAGTGCAAAGCTGCTGGCTCATTGGCTTCATCATCCTCGTCATTAGCTCTGCTTTCTCAAGACTGGATAAGGAAGCGAAGCAAATGGGTCTGGTAGTCGTCGCACTAGGCTCCCACGTTACTGTTGAACCAGAATTAATACAAACAAATTACAATTCCATTTTAAATATACTATTAAACTATGTAGGAATATGTTAAAAGAGTATAAAAATTGACCCGCGTTAACAGGCTCTGGTCATTTCATTTCCTTCAACGTAATCCCCTTCCGCCGCAATACACTTATGCCAACGAATTTTCCAGTCATCATAGCACTTGGAAAAATCCTCCGTCGTGATGGTCATCAGAGCCTTCTTCAATTCAAATATTTTTTGTGTTTTCGGTTAAGATAATATCCACTGAATTAATACGGGACTCCACACATAGAAATATACATATGTATGTATGAAGTAACTATAAATCAATTTTTGGATTTTTGGTTTAAATCTGCTGATTATTCATTCAATATGAAGAAAACGAATAAGATTTAAAATCGATTTTAATTTTTTTTGTTTCAAAATCATTTTAAAATTTGAAAAGTGTAAATAAATGAAATTTATAAGCAAATCAATACATGCAAATATATTCAAAAGTATTGATAATTTTTTCTGAAAAATTTAAACATGGATTATTATAAAAATATTTGTATGGCTTTGAAACAAAATTATTCTAAAAGAACATATACAAATAAATAATTAAATACAAATTTACTATAATTGAAATTCTTCGGCAGTTTATATTTAATTACTGTGTTAAAGTAATATTTTGTTTGTAGTTATATCAAATTGAGTCTTTTCGAAAAACTTAGTACAAATTAACTCTTACTTATTACTCTAAAATTTTTAATAATAAAATGAAAGAAATGTAATACCATTTTTACGTAAATACCTCCTACTACATAAGTATTAAAAATAACAGGGAAGTGTGATAAATATTAGAGGTTACGACAGTTTTGTGCGTTTTTAGCATTATCGAGAAAGCTCGTGTCAGCCTTTTTGAAGTCTTGGCGACACCTGAAATATCTTTTTCTGACTATTTGAAATTTTAGATGAAATTCATATGTATAAGCTATCCATATTTCAACTGAAAAGCTATAAATCAGCCGTAAATACATATGTATATCCATACTATATATAATATATCAAATTAAGTTCAAAAGTATGTATGTTTTTTGCTTGTTTTTCATTAGATCTAGTTAAGTTCGAATTCTGCTCGAAAAGGATCAACAAACGGCCTTCATTACATTTCAATTTGCATAAATACAAGTTATTATATTCTTATACATTCATAAGTGTATGTATAAGTTAAACGATTTTCTATTATAAACAGCTGTGTTAATCTTGGCGACCAAAGTGGTTCGGTGGTTAAATGTTCTCACTATAACTCAGGATCTGTCTGTTCATATCTACTTGTATGTTCAGTTGTCGTTCGAAGTCCGTTCAATCTATTAATCTACATAGAAATTCTTACACACATATAAGTAAATGCGTAAAGTCATATAGTACATACTATTGCATATGTCTCTAATAGATTCAAGTAATTCGATACATTAGTAAAAATTTGCATATCTTTTTTTTGCATATTTGTAAATAAGCATGAATCCTTCTTTTGAATTGATTATATACTTAAAGTTACTATTGAAATATTCACATATAAATTACTTTTTACCTACATACATATGAATGTATCTGCCAAAACTTAAGCATCAAGTGCGTTTTAATATTCTTGCAACATGTTGCTACAGAGAGTAATATTATGGTCACCTATCAGTTGTGTGTATTGCCTAAAACTAATCGAGTTAGATATAGAGTTAAATATATATAAATGGTGAAACGAATAACGAGACGATTTGAAATCCGGAAGACTGTCTGTCCGTCTGTTTCCCTGTGCAAACTGCAAATTGAGTAAAAATTAATATATCATGATGAAACTTGGGACACATGTTCCTTGGAAAAAAAGTAAGGTCCGTATCGTAGATGGGCGTATCAGATTAAGGATAAGATTATTTCCGGGCGATCTGAGGTCGGGAAAAGGAGGGCGTAGCTAAATTACTGAATGGTTTACATCGATTTTCGGTAAACTACAAGTCCTATAGAAAAATATTATATTGCAAAGACTTTATTATTGAAAAGATCTTTAACTTCTGCATACACACTTTTCTCACACAATCTCAAAATTTATGAAAATTGTGTGAAAAATTCACACTACCAAATATTTGGGTTTTTTATTTTTATCTTCAATTATCAAATCACTTCAAACAAAAATAGAATAGTTGATAAAAGTATTAAAATAGAGTATCAGCAACTTTAAACAAATTCGAATTATTTTTAATTTAAAACACATGTGGATAGTTATATTGATATATCAATATTTAAAGTTTATGTATTTATTTTTGTTTTGTATGAACCAACTTTTTAAATTGAATACAGCGTGCTAAATTTAAAGAAAATAGGTTCAGTAGGCGAAGTTTAAAAATATGAATTATCGGTTGTATGGGTTGTACCCATTACGATCAATAGAATATAAAAATGCACATACGTATAAAGTTTCATTCGGATATCTCAAAAATTGATGAACAAATTTTTATCATCCCTAAACACTTCGCTTTAAAAATTGCTGATTTGATACCGGTTTTAAGTAATACTAGTCCGAAGAAAATTTCACGATTTGCCCGTTTTTTTGCCTCCCTGTAAATCAACCCGATCTAATGTACCATGTATACATATAGTACATAGATATATTTTATATTATTTGAAACAATCAAACGTGAACGGTGATTTTGTTAAAGCTGATCAAGTTCATGTGTACAGACTTTCAACTTTGCATGCACTCTACTCATTTTAAATGATATAAACGTGAGAAATGTATGCACATTTATATTTATATGTGGAAGTGTGCGCCAAAAGTTAATAACAGGTTATTACAATTTTACATTATATAAATTTGTATATGTATATAAATATATGTGTAGGTATGTGTTTACCTGTTTTTCTCGCTTTAACAGGAAAGTAAGAGATACACATACTGAAAAAATTGGTGAAATTAACCCCTTTTATCTTTATTATACATTGATTACAATTATGGATATATTTTAAGCTTATTATATTGGGTTGTCAAAAAAGTCTTGCGGTATTTTCGCTAGTTGGCGCTGAAAGCGCGTAGTTCTAGTTTTATTCGTCGCATCGGGTCATGCTATACCTTTTTGGAAAGCTCATTTGACGCGCTAACACATGTTTGATTGATTGTCGTTTCTTTTAAGTCGTTCGTGAGTTATAGCGTCGCAAACATGGAGCAAAATAAACAGAAAATACGGTATATTATACGATAAAGGCAAAAATGCATCTCAAGCCGCCAATAAAATTTGTGCAGTTTATGGACCCGATACAGTTTCCATTTCCACCGCACAACGATGGTTTCAACGTTTTCGTTCTGGTGTAGAGGTAGTCGAAGATGCGCCACGCTCCGGAAGGCCTGTCGTCGAAAATTGCGAAAATCGCTGAATTGGTCGAAAGAGACTGGTATAGTAGTCATCAAGCCGTTATAAACCATTTGAAGAAGTTTGGAGTCACTGAAAAGCTCGATGTATGGGTGCCACACGAATTGATTCAATAAAAATACCGCAAGACTGTTTTGACAACCCAATATTTCAAGATTACTCTTAAATACATATAAATTATTATATGGAAAAAAATGATGATGACGCCACATATCATATCGGTTGGAAATAAATGAGTAATGAATTATATTAATTGTAAAAGTTCTCTTTTCCCAAACTATTTTCTTAACCGATTTACAAACTCATTTTTTTGCACTTGATGAGGTACCTCATTTGATAGTCATACTACATAATATATTTATTGCTAAAACGAAATAAAATATAGCAATAAATATAAGTTGGTCCATCTTCTACAATATATATAAGTTAATATACTTTTTTTTAAGTTTTCGTCTAATAGTGAAACTTAAATAATTTCGTAACTTTTTATAAAGTAAAGTTTTGCCAAGACTGATTGATTTTCTCCGTTTTTAATCCTTGCAAATTGCGAGAGTTTAAAATTTTCTGTTACATCCAAACTTCGTTCTCCCTCACTTCTTTAGGAAATATCAATAATATTTTCAAATCCTATAATCGAAATTAAAATTTATTAAAAATAAATAATTAGTTTAAGTTCGTGAACTAATGCTTTGGAGAAGGGGTTCCCACACCATGGCTCCTTTTAACTCCAAACAAGATCAAGTCGTTCCATTTGGGTCCGGTGTGTTACCATTGGGTTTTATCTATGTTCTTGCGTGTGGCTCGGGATCTAATCTTTTTGGTCACCCCTGCTATAAAGAATTGAAGATAATGATTTTCTGCGAGCTTTGGTTCAAAATGAAAGAACACGAAATTTGCAAGCTCGTTAAAATATAAATTTGTTTGCATACTTGGGAAACTCTGTAAATACATGTTTTACTGGAACTCTAAATAAATGCAAATTATAACAAACTCGAAGGGTTAGGTTAAATAAAGGATACTTTTGCAATCATACATTTTCTTTAACATTCAGAATATAATAGATATATTATTAAACAGTATTTGAAAAAGTTTATTTTTTAATTCCGAAAAATTAGTTGTAATAACGCGATAAATCTGCGAAATACTGTACTGACATGAGATATAAAAATAGCACAATTCAATAAGTTGTAGATTCTAATCTCAAGTTATATAAAAGCTTTATTTTTCACAAAGAAAGGTAATATGTTCTTATTTTCATACATTTATGCGATGAACTTTACATAAATATTGAATATACCCACATTATTTATATTATTTATTTATAAGCTCATGAAAATTCTGCTTCAAAGCCAACCCTTGTGAAGAGAACCAATTCCCTGGAGGGAGTTCATTGATCATCTTCGGACTAAAGACCTACATGCAAAAGTTGATTATATGTCAAGCGACCACTTTTTCATAAACAGAAGCTTATAAAATAATGAACGCGCAAAAAATGGTTTTGGAGAAAGTCGTCGAACTTGATTTAATTTTTACACAAAGCTACCGACAGAGTCAACAGCCACAGCAAAAAATAATCGATGCAAAGCGTAAATTTCAGATACGAATTGTAAAATTTAAAAATAATAATAAATTTGTGTTCCTATATTTCCTAAATAAAATAAAAGAATACATTTTCGGTAAACATGTTCATAAATAGGAGCATACATATGTACCTGTAGTTATGGCCATATACTCCTTACTTACCATAATACGAGTAAAGTTTAATTTACCTAAGGGTGTTATTAGTCACGATATCTGATTCCTAAATTCTCCAAAAAATATACTTATCTTAAATAGAAGGAGGTAATTGGGCTGAATGGAATGTTTATGTACAACAGAAATTATCCCTGCAAATTACTCTGCTAAGGCACATGTGTTGTAAAATATAAGATGTCTTCTGTTCTCGTTCGTGACAATTAACCTTGATCTTTTCACGTCGTTGTCGCTGTGGTGCGTCAGTTGTGATATAATATGTTAGGTGAGCGATCAGCAGTATAAGCCAAAACCAGTATTTGCGAAAAAATTGTTTACAAAAGATTTAGTATAAATATATTTAGCAGAATGGCTAAATAAAACCCGTTACTCTTAAAATCACTTTTTGATTTCAACTCACAGTATAAATGATACGAAAATTGCAGAATAAACGTTTATTCTGTAACACAATCTGGATGTGATGGAGCATCTTTGAATTCCAATTCGTAATCAGGACATCTTAAATACCCCCATAGACCTCTTATCATATCAGCAGCAATTCAGATTTTATTCACATTTGTTGAGTGGTACTATTGCAGTACTACATATTTCCAAACCGGCTGATGGGTTGATGACGTAGAAAGTCTTATTTTATGGTAAAATAAAATTCAATTCATATTACAGCAGTCACTTATGGCAAAATACTTTATTACATACATATGTATAATACACATTCGAGTTGTATACGAGTACACATGCTATATTTACCTCAAAACAAAGCTCAATATCAGCTTAAATGATCATTTCAGACAAAAAAAAAATTAGCAAAGAAGTGTAAACTAAAAACAAAAACAAGTAAGGATGGCTAAGTTACACCCGAACCGAACAATTCCTGTTGGCCGATATATCTGGCATAAAGTCAACTTAAGTTAATTGACATACGGACATGTATATATTATTAACAAAGAAACATTTTTCCCGTATTTTAATAACATAACCGATATAACATAGTCCGATATTTTCGGTAAAAAGTTACCATACGCACTGCGATTAGAATTAAGTTTTATCCGAATATATTCAATGTTGCTTGATTTGTGTACTGGAAAGGGAAGGAATAATATGGAGTTTAAAATTGTGGTATATGGGAAGTAGGCGTAATTGTAGACGTATTTCACCCATTTTCCCACGAGGGATGTCAAGATGAAATTAAATACGAAAATTAAATATGATATAAATAAATTTGGACGATGCGGCGCCCATCGTTTTAATATGACCTCGGCTTCCATAATGTCTTTTTATACCATCCTGCATATAAAAATGCCTCTGGCACAATTGGTTATGGATTTCTCTCGCTTTAAGGGTGTATTCTACTCTAGAAATCAAATATTTGGGCAGTTTTTTGAATTTTATTAAAAAAAAACCAAAAATATTTTTACTATCCATTTTTAATGGTGTTTTTTGTTGATATCTTAAGAATACAGAAAAAAAATTTATAAAAAAATATTAAAAATTAAAATAATTAGAGACGGGAGAGACAGGTGTAAAAGCAAATGGCGCATCCTGGTGGCATTGATCCTGATGCTGTATAGTTACGAAAATTTTTTTTTTTGAAAAATGGCGACTGCCTGAAAATAAAAATAATTTTTTACGCTTTTTTTGAAATTCCTGAATTTTTATAAAATATTAAAAACAAAGGATTAAGGATTATATAAAGATAAAGGATTATATAAAGAAGGTTCACATAAAATTTCAAGTAAATCGGTTGTATAGAACTTGAGACAATGCCGGTACCGTGTGGAAAAAAGTAGTTTCGAGAAAAACGCGTTTAAAAAAAGTGAGTCTACCTACCTACCGGGCTAGGTACTGCGTCACTAAAGTAACTGTAGCCCTTAAAATAATTTTAATTTTTAAAAATCCTTTGAAGGATATGTTCTTAAGGGTCTAAACTTTAAATATATGAAAAAAAATCGAATTTTTAAATATTCTACAGTAGAATACCCCCGTAAGTAACAGTAGTTAACAAAACCGTTATATAGGAGAACGAAGGGTTGTAACGCCATTTCATCCATTTTCACACTCTTGATAGGAGTTCTTATAGGAGCGAATTTGGGTATTGTAGTTTTAGTGGCTTTGAAGATATGTACATTTAATCTGTTAAAGGGCCATGCACATTTTTTCAAAATTTATGGCCGATAGGTTTTCCTTGTTATTTCAATCCTCTGTATAAAATTACAGATTTATATCTTAATTTAGTGCTAATGTATGTCATACTTGTAGGTTTTTCGATTTGTTTTGTTAGCATGGCAGTGGTCCGATTGTGCCCATTTACGAATTCGTTCTCAATTTTTTGCCACGAAATTCGTGAACCAAGCTCGATAAAGATATTTTAATTTTTAC
This sequence comes from Bactrocera dorsalis, assembly GCF_023373825.1. Taxonomy (NCBI): domain Eukaryota; kingdom Metazoa; phylum Arthropoda; class Insecta; order Diptera; family Tephritidae; genus Bactrocera; species Bactrocera dorsalis. The sequence continues at coordinate 53,368,437 of NC_064307.1, forward strand.
CAAGTTATCGCGTGTACGGGTGAATAGACGGACAGAAAAATGGTTGCTACAATAATATTTCCAGCTATTTTTTTGATTACCAATCGTGTTAATTGAGTTGAATTGAAATTGCACTGAATGTATTATTAATCGAACAATTCTCAACTGATGATTATATGATGTCATTCCGGGATGTATCGGCTGCTAGAGCGATTTCCAGTTTATCATTACGGATGATTAAAAGATTTGTACTTAGAAAGTTTAATTATAGTGCTTTAAATGGTTTAAGCTCCTTAGAGGGCGAGGCCACGCTGTCAAAACTTTTAGGCCACAAGTGCCCCTTGCTACAGAATCCCCTTTGCCAAATTACAGTTTTATATCTGAATTCAGTGCTTGGTTATGGGATTTTGTAAGTTTTCGTTTAATGGGGTTTTGTGCAAGCAATTCGAACTCCAATTCATAAATCGGAGTGAAATGATTGAGTCATGCTTCATCGATACAAAAATTTGGACTTAATACGCTTGAATATCTTAAAACACTGTTCCGAATCACCCATGCTTGAGCGGTACACACTTTGTCCGAGCTTTCTCATACCCAAATATTCGTGAATGATATGATGTACACGTACATATCTTAGAGTACCTGCTATCTCAAACAACTTCACTTTACGCTACTTCAAAATTGTTTTGTGGACTTTTTTGATGTTTTCGTCGGTAACAACCTCTTTTGGACGTCCCCTGCGTTCTCCGTTTTTGATGAGCATCGCTACATTTAAACTTAGCCTACCTTCTTGATAGTTAATTTTTCTGAGGCAGTGTCCGAAAACTCGTCATTTAGCTATGTTTTAGTTTCAACCGTATTTCTCCCCTCAAAAAGCAATATTTTATCAACACTCGGCATTCCAATTTTTCACAATAACAAAAGCTGCTTCACTCAAAATGATATAATTCACAAACGAATGGCCTGACAGCTTTCAAATTTAAACATGCTATTTTTAAAGGTTAGGAGTAACTAATACCTATCACTAATTCTGTGCTGTGATACAGTCAAAAGTCTCTAAAATTGAGATTTTAAATTTAAGGCAATTTTTGTGATTTGAGACGAATCTGCAATTCAGTAGGTGACAAACATCAGAATTTCTTAACAGGTCAAGTCAGTCCCTACATTTCTTTATTTAAAGATGTATTTATACTTGATTGAAAATAAACAAGTCAGTAACAATTATTAAATTTTGTATAACATAGTCAAAAAGCAAAATTACCAATAAACTTATGTGATATACATATATTTAGTTTTGACTTTTCGTGTTGGAGTTGCTTGCAAAATATAAAAAGACGACTATCGATTAATATCTATGATGATCTCTAAAAGTGACTTGTCAGTATGTATATGTATACAAAATGGAAAACAAAAGTTCTTTTTAGTTTTGTGACCTGTTGACTACTAGGTGACAAATTTTAGACAATATTTTGACTAAAGACTAGAAACTGTGTTGTGAATAGTAACTTGTCACAAATTGAGACTTCACAAGTAAGGAAGGGCTAAGTTCGGCTGTCACCGAACATTTTATACTCTCGCATGATAAAGTGATAATCGAGATCTCATTATCCGTCATTTACATATTTTTTATTTTGCTGTAAAATGAATTAGATTCGTAGTTCTTGAGATATGGTTTTTGGTCCATAAGTGGGCGACGCCACGCCCATTTTCAATTTTTAAAAAAAGCCTGGGTGCAACTTCCTTCTGCCATTTCTTCCGTAAAATTTAGTGTTTCAGACGTTTTTTGTTTGTCGGTTAGTGTTTGTCGGAGGTGGGTGTGGTTATTATCCGATTTCTTCCATTTTTGAACTGTATACGGAAATGCCTGATAGAGTTTGGTTAACATAGCTTTAGTAGTTTACGAGATATGTACTTTTTTTTAAATATTTTTTTTATTTATTTAAAAATTTGTTTAATTTTTTAAATAAAAAAAATACAAAAAAAATCGGCCCAATCCGGGATTAGCAGGGATAGTTGTCATTTTAATTGAAGTTTTTTTTGAGGGGGAAAAAAAGGCGAACTTCCAAAAAAAAAATTATGATTTTACTTAAAAAAACCGATTATTTTATATAGTTGATCGTGTTAAATTTTTTTCGAGTATTTTTTCGAAAAGTTCATTCAAAAACAAAAATGAAATAAAAAATTGTCCCCAAAAGTCAATTTCTACAACGGTTATGGCTATTTGAATATAAAAAAGCCATTTTTTAGCAAAAACGTAGCAAAATTCATAACTTTTTTGAAGTTGGACAAAAAATTTTGAAAAAATTCTCATAAATGTTTTTCAAAGGGTAGAAAAGGATGGATAAGTTTCAGCAAAATCTAAAGGGGTCGGGTTCAAAAGTGGTCGATTTGGTATGGAATACCCCATGTACATTACGTTAAAGTGTAACAACTCAAAATTTCCAAATTTTAGTTTTTTGCAAGAAAATAATGTGCAGTGGTCATCTCTACCCAGTGTAAAAATCGTTCAGTGATTTGTCTAGTCTTTCGTTAAAAAAACCGTTATGACTCTCTCTTTGTTTTCAGAATGACTTCTTTCGACTCAACTAAAGAGTTACATTTTTAGTTGTCTCCAAGTATTTTATCAAATTGGTTCGTTAGTGTAGCACATAAAGTGTAACATTTTGAATTGTTATACAGAGACAACTCAAAATAATACCACTATGTATATAAAAAAATTTCAGGAAAAGAGTAATAACTCAAAAATTTGTTATTTTCGTGCAAATACTAGACAAATAAAAACGAAACAACGGTTATATTATTTTTAATGATATTTTCGTGCAATTACATTGTTTTTTCTTTGTAATATATTATTAATATTTACGGAAACAGTTTTTCGTCTCTACTGAAAATGTTCAAATTTTGAGTTGTTACACTTTAACGTAACAAGTGCGATATATTTGCATACATTGCCGAACAAATAATGCACAAGCATACAAACATACATATGCGTACACATATGAATATGTCATCAACAAAAACTTAAACAAAATTATTAGAACCAGATGTATGTTTCTTACATGCATAACCAAACCATACTTAAGTCAGTGCAACCTAAGTGTCAATGGTGGTGTTGGTGGTAAGCGCTTGGAAAGCCAAGATGCCACGAGTACCACAGGTTCGAATCTCGACAGAATAAATTTTTAATTTTATTTATATACATAATATACATATACATAATATACATATACATAATATTGCTGTGATAAATTTAATTTCTATTAGTAAGAAAAATATTTATTTGTATAGTATACGATGTTAAAAGGCATACATCTTCTATCCTATCTTGTGTATCTGCACATGCTCATACGAGTGTATGTATACGCATGTGCGCGTTCAGAAATTGAAATCATATTTTCATCATTTATCAATATACTTATTACATGTGAGCGCATTGACTTGCATGTTCATACATTCATATATACTTATATGTACATATATTTGCATACATTGCCGAGCAAATAATGCACAAGCATACAAACACATAATAAATTTATAAAATGTGAATTTAAGTTTTCTTTTATACTAAATGATATTCATTTCTGAATATCACTAAGAAGTATAACTTCATCCGCGCGTGGGGCCTTCACGCACCTTTTTTTTATTTATTTTCTCTTGCTCTTCTAATCTGCATCATTCACAATGCGTAATCAGCTGTCAAAATTACATAACTACAGCTCAAGAAATAAGGATTTTTTTGAGCAATTACTTAAGATCTGGATACAGACCTCATATCTCATCGTTCTTTATGCTGGACTTTGGTCTTTGTTTGTCGAGAGAGGACTTTACTTTTAATTGCCTACTCAGTGTAAAGTAGCACCTGTTGGGAAGAAAGAATCTGCGTCAGATTTCAAGGCTGATATTGTGGTTGGAGTTGTTACTGGTTCTGAGATAGATGGAATTTTTTTGTGACTTCAAAGTTATGATTGAAAACCATGACGTGCGAGTCAAGTCGAAATGTGATGTCCGTTTGTTTGGTGACAGGATGTATTTTGTCTTGTTTTCGCTCACAATCAGACCCATGCGCTTCTCATCCTCATCCAGTCTGGAGAAGGCGCAGTTGTTGACGTCAATGATATCAATATAAGCAGCATACGCCAACTGTTATACACTCTTGTAGAAGATAGTAAAATTTTCTCTAGAAGTAGGTTGAAGAAGTCACGCGAAATAGCCTTGTCTGAAACCTCGTTTGGTATCGAACGGTTCGGAGAGGTCCTTACCGATACTTACGGAACTTTTGTTGTGGCTCAACAGACAGCTCTTTTTCGTGCTGTCAAAAGCAGTTTTGAAATCGACGATTAGCTGGCGTGTGTCGATCATCCTTTCACGGGTCTTTTCCAAGACTTGGCGCATGGTGAAATTCCGGTATAAAATTTCATTAATTCCAGGTATTATATAAAGCCTCATTCATAAGTCCTATCAGTTTGTTGACGGTGGGCTTTAATCTTTAACACACTATGCTCGATAAGACCTCATATGCGATGTTTAGGAGGCTTAACCCACGGTAGTTGGCGCAGATTGTGGGGTCTCCTTTTTTATGGATTGGGCAGAGCACACTCAAATTCCAATCGTTGGGCATGCTTTCATCCGATGATATATTTCACCGCCGTATTTGAGTAGCTGGGTTGTTAATCCATCGGCCCTTGGCGTTCTGTTTTTCTTTAGGTGGGTAATTTTTATTTAAACTCTACCATAGTAGGACAAGGGATGTAAGGCAGGTCGCCTCCAAGCTGGTGCATCCTGGGTAACGCTAAATGACCTGCGGCCTTCACGGCCTAACAAACTCCCTGGACGACTTTGGCTTTGGACTGGTTTTTGAGAAACTTTTTATTGGATTTCGTAGAACCCTGGGCTGGTGGTGGCGGCATTCTGACACCTGAGTATGATGAGGTGACACTCATCAGAAATAGCTGACAGGCTAATGTCGCAACTGCCCCCGTCCCGTTAAAACCCTGGCAGGCCTCAGAGTACGGTCCCCCCCGTCGTCGTTAAGTTGACGTGGTAGGTGTATGTTGAGATGACTCCTTCTTTGCGCTGGTCGGCTTTGAACGTATTGCCTCATAAGGGCGTACGTCAACCCTCGCCTTGGCCTCATCATCGAGACAACCTTGGGACCATAAAAGGCGACTACCTTTCCGAGGACGGATAGCGGCTCTGAGTGGAGACCCTTCTTGCATGGACAATTTAAACAATTTAAAAAATGACGGAAGAGCGACGAAAGGAGGTGAAGGGCTGTCGAAATCGGCACCTAGATCCAACCCAGGCGGGTATGCTGCTCCTATGGCGACGAAACCGTCGCCGAGAAATGGCAGCAACACGACAAAGACACCAGTAGGTGTCTCCTCAGGTAGCAGACTGGGGGTAACCGGCGCTAAACCGCCGGCAACAGAAGTAGCGAAGGGGGGATCCTTCATACGCGGCGGAATCGGCAGCACTAGCAGGGGAAGCTCAGCTAGAGTTATGAAGGGACCCACAGGGGGCAAAAGCAAAGCAGCTTTAGCTAGAAAGCTAAAGTCGGACCGTCGATTGACGGCCAAAATCGTGGAACGCTACGGTGACAAGCATGTTGGCCAGGTTTCTGAGCAACATGCTAGTACACTTGAGTGGGCCAAGAAAGTGCTGAGCGAAGACAATAGGGAAGGACCGGAAACCAGCAGGACAGAACCGGCGGTCAAGCGGCAGAGGACGCACGAGGGAGAAACCTCCCTTGTTAAGAAGCCGCGAACAGGAAAGGCGCCAACCTTTAGCGAAATCGCCATAGGCTCCTGACGGCCAAGGATGCAGGTAGGAACAGAGCCTGTATGCTGGTAAGGAATGAATTAACGGTACTTCTTTTACCTAATTTCAGCAGCGCTGACATAGTGACAGCGAAATTGGAGTGCGACACCGGAGATTTCTGGCTTATCTCCGCATACATGCCACACGATGATGTGGTGGAGCCACCTCGCTTACTACTGAGGAGAACCTTAGCCAAAGCGTCTAAGACTGGCACTGACGTCATCATCGGTTCCGACGCTAACTCGCGGCATCAGATCTGGGGAAGCTCGGATACTAACAGTAGAGGTGAGTCGCTTTTTGATTTCATTATTGGCGAAGATCTTCGCATTTGTAATAGAGGAAACTCTCCTACTTTTGTGACCGCAGGCAGGGAGGAGGTTCTCGATCTCACCCTAACCTCACAAGCAATTGCCCCGCTGATATCGAATTGGAGGGTCCTCGACGATCACTCCTTTTCGGATCACAGGTACATCGAGTTTAGTCTAGCTGGAGAAGGTCCGCCTAGGAAATCTTTTAGGAACCCTAGGAACACAGACTGGGAGGGTTACCGCAGGAGGCTTCGGCAAACTCTCCCACGCGCACCGGGGGTGGACTCGTTGGCCACTACCGATGCGGTGGAGGAGTGGGTTGAAGTCTTCAGCTCGGCGTGCAAGGCTGCGCTGGAGAGGTCTTGTCCACTGAGATCGCTAAAAGGCAAAGAGAAACCTCTATAGTGGACTACGGAGCTCTCAGATATCAGGGCGTCTTCTAGACGGCTTTTCAACAAGGCCCGCAGAAGTGGGTTATCTGAGGACTGGACTTTGTATAAAGCAGGACTTGCAATATATAAGTCCGAGTTAAGGAAGGCCAAGAGGACCTCGTGGAAGTCCTTCTGTGAAAAAGTGGAAGCCTGTCACGAGTCCTCGAGATTTAGGCGTATTCTCGCAAAAACCCCAGTGTCCCTGGGGTATCTCAAGGACGAAAATGGGAAGTGGACCCTGAGTAGTGAAGAAACACTTCAAATGCTTCTCGACGCTCACTTCCCGAGCAACATGTCCTCTGTGAGGGGATCTCTCGGGGTGCCGCATGACGATTGCACGGCCTTTGTCAGCATCCTGGATGAGCGACACTTGACGTGGGCGATTAACTCGTTCAAACCATTCAAGTCCCCGGGACCAGACGGCATCACACCAGCGCAGCTGCAACAGGCTGTTAAGGTGTCATGCAGCTGGTTGGCACCTATCTATGCGAGCTGCATCAGATTAGGTTACATCCCGGGGGCCTGGAGACGAGTCAAGGTTACGTTCATCCCGAAGGCTGGCAGGGGCTCCCATGTCACGGCCAAAGATTTCAGGCCAATCAGCCTCTCCTCCTTCTTGTTAAAGACTCTGGAGAGGCTGATGGACTGGCATATAAGGAAGAGCATTCCGAGAGACTATTTGTCAAAAGCACAACATGCCTATCGAAAAGGCAGGTCAGTGGACACTGCCTTGCATACTATCGTGTCATAGCTCGAAGAAGCCATTGAAGCCAAGGACTTCGCTGTTGGGACCTTCCTCGATATCGAGGGAGCTTTCAACAACGTCCTGCCTGAGGCAGTAGTAACTGATCTTGACGGTCTTGGGGTTGAATCGAACCTCAAGTGCCTCATTCTCAGTCTTCTGTGCGACAGAGTGATCGAAACGGAATGGGGCAGCGCGAGTGCGAGTAGGGGAACACCACAAGGTGGGGTTCACTCTCCTCTTTTATGGATCCTAGTCGTTGACGAATTGCTCAAAAAACTAGAGGATCGCGGCTGTCGGGTGATTGCCTACGCAGACGATGTAGCACTTATGGTCAAAGGAAACGAGTTAACGCAGGGATATCTCAGCGGTGTAACAAAGTGGGCGGTCGGAAGTGGGCTCGCCATTAATCCAAACAAAACAGAAATGGTTTTATTCAGCCGAAATTATAAAATCCCAGCGGCACCGTTGCCGCAGATGGGAGATATTCGCCTGCAACCGGCGGATACGGTGAAATATTTAGGGCTCATCCTGGATAAGAAGCTTTCATGGAAGCCGAATATCGAGGAGAGAGCAAAGAAGGCATCTATAGCCTTATACTGCTGCAGAGGAGCTATTGGCAAAAGATGGGGTCTCTCACCGAAAGTGGTCCTCTGGCTCTATGACACCATAGTAAAGCCCATCTTGTTCTGTGGTGTCTTCATGTGGTCGAGGGCATTAGGGAAGACCACACTGGCCAAGAAACTCGAAAGCGTTCAACGGGCTGCGCTAATTAGCATATGTGGTGCATTAAGATCTACCCCAACCATTGCACTTAATGCAATTTTGAACATAACGCCGGTGGACATTGCCGGTAGGTGCATAGCCGCGAAGGTGGCTATCAGACTCAGAGAATCTGGTTTCTTAAAGGAACGTGCATCTGGTCATTCGGATATCCTTACAAACTTTGACTGCATACCGGATCATCTGGATCATGGAGTCGCCATACCGAACTCTGGCGGCTCCTTCTCTGCCCATATACCGACGAGGGAGATGTGGGTGGGAAGAAGCCGTTGGAGGAGAGGGGCAGCAAGCTTCTTCACGGATGGGTCAAAGCTTGGGGGGAAGGTTGGTGGGGGGGGTCTACTGTCGGGAGCTCTCCATCAACTCCTGTTTCAGACTTCCCGACTACTGTAGTGTATTCCAGGCTGAGGTCGCAGCCATCAAGGTAGCAGCTGATTTGCTGCTACGGAGTGCATCCACCTTCAGAGAAGTGACTATTCACTCAGATAGTAGAGCGGCTATACTAGCCTTGAACTCATTCGCAGTGCGTTCAGGGCAGGTCGAAGAATGTCTAACGTCGTTATCTCTAGCAGCTAGATTTTTTGCGATTAGACTGGTGTGGGTACCGGGCCATAGCGGAATTGTAGGCAATTGCAAAGCTGATGAGTTAGCAAAGGAAGGTACCCTAGAATCATTATCGGTAGAATGGGAACGGATCGGTGCTCCTGTTTCTTCTTGTGGTCTACTACTAGATAGTTGGGCCACGCGGATGCTCGTCCAACGCTGGGCCAGCACCGGCACCTGTGCGGTTGCAAAAGTCTTCTGGCCCAGGATAGATCGTCGGAGATCCAATGATCTCTTAGCCCTCAGCAAGGCTAACCTCTCATTGTTAGTGGGTCTTTTAACAGGCCTATTGGCCTATTGGCCTACATGCGGTAAGAATGGGAATCTTACCGGATACCGATTGCAGAAGCTGTTTGGAAGAAGATGCGGTAGAAACAAACCAGCACTTCCTGCTAGACTGTCCCGCTTTTGGGAGGTCAAGACTCAGACACTTGGGGACGCATACCTTTGGACACCCCACCGAACTGGCGGGTGTTGATGTTAAGCGTCTGTGTAAGCATGTATTGGCTACAAAGCGTTTCGCCAATCTGTAAGTCCGAACACGGGAGTTCCTTTTCAATAGCATCACAAAGGACTAATTGTTAGTCTACGTGGGATCTTAGATAAGCCATCTTACCTAACCTAACCATATTAGGACAATGGAACATCTATTCCATCGTCATCGATTAGGGAATAGGGTTCGTCATCTCCAGATTTTACACTTTCACTGTGCTCGTGCTATGGTCATTCGCAACTTTTCAAGGTAGGCTTTCCTTCAACTACGATACGACAGTTCTTATCGTACCAGCTGTTCTTTCGACCTTTACAAAACCCAAAGGTTTCGCTTGCAGCTGTACGTAAAGAGCTTGAAATGAAGCCCCGTAGTTCCCTTATATCGGGTTTCTCAAGAGTGCTCCCAGACAACAGGAGTGCAAGTCGAGTAGAAAACCGTTTCGCTGTCGGTTCTGATAGTAGATTATCAACGTCGTACGTTCTCTGTGTTCGTTGACGGGCGGGATTTGCCTGTACAGAGGCAGGCGAATATTTTCGCTACAACAAGATAGTGGTTCAAGTCGATGTTAAGTCTTCGAAGCGCCCGCCCATCATGGACGCTGCAGACATCTCGCCCATCTATTACAAAATGATCGATCTGGTTTCGAACTTTTCGATCCGAAAATAGCTAGGAAGCTTAATGAATTTTCTTACGCTGGAATCTATTTCTACAAAAAACCATATTTCAGGCCGTTGCGAAGTCGAATAGCCTCGGAGTGGCTCCGTTGAAGCTTCCACTCATTTAGTCATGACCCCCACACTATTTGGTCACCGCATCTTACACAAGGATTACTCACGTTGCGCTGCAGAAGAAATTCATATGATCTTAATATGATATTATGGCGTAAAAGTTGTAAAAATGGGGAGTAAGGAAATAAAATATATTGCTTTAGACTTGTATATTACTTGTTAATAAATCAAATTGTTTAATTATTTTATTTGGTTTGAATTAGAAACGTAGTATAGATAAATGGCGTAAAAGAATCCCAATATTATGATTTGTTTTTATGAAATAGTTAAAACCTATATTTGAAATGTAGTGGTAAATTACAGTCGACGTTAGAAAAATATTTCGTTAAATGAATACAGAGAAATTGGGTGATCCACTTCGAGGTTCTCTTCTTTTTTAAAGAAAAAAACACAGAAATTTTAATTTTAATGGGGAATGTTTATTATCATTCTATAGAACATTCTATGACATTTATCTTTTAAAGATTATACCTTTCAAATGTTGGCCGCTGCTACGTCTCAGATGGTCCATCCTTTGAGTCCAACTTTCGTTGACTCGTTCGAGCATTTCGATTGATAACTTGCGAATGACGTTTTGACTCAAGTCTAACGGAGAAACAACAACTATTTTGGTGGGTAATCGACCGGCCAATGCGTGAAATCCTCTGCTCACCGAAGTGTTCTCTCAATAAATCCATTGATTGATGCGATGTGTGGGATTACGATTTTTCCGGCGCCGCGATTTGATGGTACTAATGGATAGAGGAGGTCCTCAGGATTAAAAAATGTATACACATATACCGTCCTCAGACTCATAGTTTCCGAGATATTTCACTTTAAAGTTCCACAACTTTACATGCAATTTAGTCCTATTTTGTTTTGTTTTGTTTTTCTTCACATGTCATTACAAGTACCAGTGTTACCACATATTGTATTTTAAAGAAACTATGAAAATTTTTTCTATTTAACATTTATAAAGAAAATGGTACAAATGGTTTTTGTATCTTATGTTAATTGATAAATAAAGATAAAAAATAACATCCCTTTGTGTCGAACTACTTTCTGCAATGGCGGCCTTCGGCCGCGCTTCAAAAAAATAACCCTCATCGATCGAACGGGGTATTCATAGTTCCTTTGTGTCGAACTACTTTCTGTACTGGCGGCCTTCGGCCGCGCTTCAAAAAAATAACCCTCATCGATCGAACGGGGTATTCATAGTTCCTTTGTGTCGAACTACTTTCTGCACTGGAGGCCTTCGGCCGCGCTTCAAGAAAAAAAAATAACCCTCATCGATCGAACACCTATTTTAATCAAAAAGAGAGAAAAACTGCAAAACTTTCCATTCTATAATACGTTTTTTCTATTTAATATATAATATACACATTTTTGATTATATTTTCAGGACACAAAGTATGGCAACACTGCTATTTGTCTTAAATGTAAACACGCAAATCACTTGAAACTTTGAATGTGCAAAATAATTTTTAAAGTATATTTATTTTCTTAAAAAATATACAATTAGTGTAAATTTTTGATAAATACGAATGTGTACAGTGTAATTAAATATATATTAATTAAAAAATATGTGAAAAGTGGGTTAAACATAGTGAAATAACGAGCATTGTTTTTACAAATTTTTGAACTTTAAAGTGAAATATCTCGAAAACTATGGGTCTGAGGACCGTATATGAGTATACATTTTTTAATGCTGAGGACCTCCTCTATCCATCCGTACCATCAAATCGCGGCGCCGGAAAAATCGTAATATTGCCAAATGAGCGATCAACCACCATGGCAGCCATATTACATGGATCAAACTCTATATTTACGTTTCTCCATACTTTTTCATGTCCATCTGAGCCAAAAAATATTATACTTACTTTAATCCGAGAAAATAACAAAATTTGAGTTCATCTTTACTTTTGTGCTTATTCACATTATTCAATCTTTTTTTGTCTGTTGGTTTTGCCTATAAATGACATTTTATATATGATGATGCTATGATCATAATGTCCATCATAGCATCATCATATAGCCCTTTCACAAACCTCAATCTTTTTTTATTGTTAGTGTTGCTTAAGAATGGCTTTTTACGAACTGGTTACCACATCATACAGCACTCGGCGAATAGTTTGAGGATCGCAGGTTTTACCAGTTTTATTTTCAATTTCTGTACGCCCTTTTGTTGTACTTTTCTTCTGGTTAGCTTACGAGTATATCTTGTGTATGATAATACGCTGCTCCATATTATCAAACATTTTTTATCGTCCATATTTCTCCTTATTTTTCGAATTCCCCTGTTGTTTTTATTCCCTATTATTTTTAGGGAATTTAGTAGAATTACGTTTATTTATTATTTCTCCAATTTTCCTCTGACTTTTATTTTTTTAACATCTTTCAAATCTTGTGATCGTTTTTTTCTTTTTATATTTATTTTTTAAATAATTTGACTTTTTTACGCCCATATACATATATTGCATATTTATTTTTGTTAGGGTTTGGGTACAATGGATGTATTTAAGTATATGAGAGGTTTCCAACATCCGACTTTTAAAGCGCATATAATTTAGCTAAGCTACTCTTGGCTTCTGTTTGTATATTATGGAAAAGCAACAGATTATACAATAAATAAATTATAACTTATTACAAAGATAATTTTCCTGAATTTAGTAGTAAAATACCTGTAAAATTTTTAATTTACCTCATTCGTTTAACGGTGAATTTGTATCTTCACCCCCGTAACTGTCAAAACCAAGTTCATTGCTTGATCACTTTCTTCCGTTTAAATAAATTTTCTTAATGACTATATCTGAAAATGGTTAACGCTGCAGTTCAAGTTGATCACACGTCAAAATTATGAAAATTGTAAGCCGTGACTTAGGTTGTAAGTATTTGATAATCAATTTTAGTTTCAATAATTTAATGGAAAAGGATACAAAGTGTATAAAAAAAAAGGTGCGTGGAGTCCCTACGCGCGGATGAAGTTATACTTCTTAGTGATATTCAGAAATGCATATCATTTTGTATGAAAGAAAACTAGAAAACTTAAATTCACATTTTATAAATTTATTATGCACATAAAATGAAGAATAAAGCAAAGTCTAAATGAATGAATTTTGACTCAGAAAGTAGTTCCGTCTCTTCGTTGCGGAAGAGAATATGCAGCGTAATCATCTCTCTTTTGTTCTTCTCCAATTTGGCTGCCGGATTGACTTGTGAAGATCAATTTTTTGTTGGTGACATATTCATATGTGTACGCATATGTATGTTTGTATGCTTGTGATTTATTTGTTCGGCAATGTATGCAAATATATGTACATATAAGTATATATGAATGTATGAACATGCAAGTCAATGCGCGCACATGCGTATACATACACTCATATGAGCATGTGCAGATACACAAGATAGGATAGAAGATGTATGCCTTTTAACATCGTATACTATACAAATAAATATTTTTCTTACTAATAGAAATTAAAATAAAGAATTATATTTATTTTTATAGTATACGATGTTAAAAGCAAAAAATTAAAAATTTATTCTGTCGGGATTCGAACCTGGGACCTGTGTTAGCATCTTGACCTTCCAAGCGCTTACCACCAACACCACCATTGACAATTAGGTTGCGCTGACTTAAGTATGATGTGGTTATGAATGCAAGAAACATACGATGGTTCTAATAATTTTGTTTAAGTATAGAAATATACATACTTTGTAGAACATTTGCTTTCGCAATAAATTTATCACAGCAATATACATATACATAATATGTATATACATATACATAATATTGCTGTGATAAATTTAATTTCTATTAGTAAGAAAAATATTAATTTGTATAGTATACGATGTTAAAAGCAAAAAAGTAAAAATTTATTCTGTCGGGATTCGAACCTGGGATCTGTGTTAGCATCTTGACCTTCCAAGCGCTTACCACCAACACCACCATTGACAATTAGGTTGCGCTGACTTAAGTATGATGTGGTTATGAATGCAAGAAACATACGATGGTTCTAATAATTTTGTTTAAGTATAGAAATATACATACTTTGTAGAACATTTGCTTTCGCAATAAATTTATCACATGTATATACATATACATAACATTGCTGTGATGCCCTGAGAAGTATAGTCTTAATAAATTTATTATTAATTTTTTGCTTACTGATAGAAATTAAATTTATCACAGCAATATTATGTATATGTTTATGTATATTGCTGTGATAAATTTATTTTCTATTAGTAAGAAAAAAATATTTATTAGTATAGATTTCCAAAAGCACAGAAATGATTCTGTGAATTTATTCATTAAAATCGCCACTCAGAAGTCATTTTATCCCTTGTAAGCGAGCGATTTTCTTAAATCTCACGCTTCCAGATAAAACCATATACCTCGTCCTCGTGGGTCAGTTTCAAAAACCACAGAAATGATTCTGTGTGATTCTGAAAGGCCAACGCAGAGTATTTCAACCAAAACATACGTAAAATAGTTGAGAATTCGCAGAAATGAAAGACAAACGAAAGAAAAAGAAGTATAACTTCAATAATGCACAAGCATACAAACATACATATGCGCACACATGTGAATATGTCACCAACCAAAAATTGAAACATTGTTCTACAAAAACAACAACAGCATAAGCATGGAACCAAGAATGATAGAAAAGAGATTACGCATTGCGCAGGTCCGTTATACTAAACATACAATTCTGACGTCACACGGCGCAGTAAAAAATTTTACAGCTATAAGCTATACTACTCTAACATTCTTGTTAACAAGCAATGTTTACTTGCTACTCAAGCTATTTCACGAAATTTATGAGCCGTGTGACGTAGATGCGCAGAACGAACAAAATTTGAACTCGTCATTGCGCAATCTTGTTTCTATCATTCTTGGCATGGAACATTGTGTTGTGTTGTTGTGTCGGCCGAGCTGTGCCGAAAGAAACGAACAAACGATCGCCGATTGTCACCGCTTCGCTTGCTGCTCGCACATCTTCGCAGACAAGGTTGCGTTACATTCATATGGATGGAGCGAGGTTGCGCAACTTTGCGTTACTTTTATATGGAAGGTTGCGCAACCAGAATCTATTGCAACCTTTTCCGGCGTCGTATAAGAAGTATAACTTCAAAAATATTGGATGAAACCGTTATTAATAACAAGATAATTTACTTCACATTAACATCGTTCGAAATTTGTTTTTAAATGTATTTTTATATATTTTTATTTAAAAGGATGGAGCACGATTTGGAGGAACATTTACTAAACAATATGATGTGGGATGACGACGACAGTGAATTCAGAAATTTTATTTTTTTTTAAGAATTTCTAGGGTGTATTCCTGCTCGAAGTCTTAAAAACAATTTATGAGAGCCTTCAACGAGTTTATTCAAAGGTTAGATATATACGTAGTTTCAACAAAAATAATTAATTTTATTTTTTCAACATATATTTATTTAAGCCTTTCGCTTCGTCCTTTTCGTTTTCAGATCTGAAAATCATATTTAGTCATATAATTGTCAACTTTTATCTTAATAGTTCCAAAAAATTTAAAATGTTAGTTTTTTTTTATTCCGAATGATTTAGAGAATGTGGCTATATGGTAAATTTCCTTAAGTGGTAGAAATACAAGACATGTTTAAGGTTTACATTACAGTTTTAAATAAACAGTTAATAATATACTTAAGCAAAATCGATTAAAAGTTATGTTCACATACATGCATACATAAGTAATACTTATATAAAAATTCAAAATTATATAAAATAAATATGGAGATATTAATAAAGCTATATAAAATTAGAACACATTGTTTAAAAATTTATGACACTTACTTACTTCCATGTTTCTGCTACTTAATTACAGAGTATGTCCGGAAAGTAATAGGACTGAATTTCTTCCGCCGCGACTGTACTTCGGAGTGTGCGCGCATCGACTGGTGTGGCTGGTCAGTTGTCTCCGAGCACTTGGAGAGTCAGAACAAACATTTTCGAGCGATGTGTTTCTATGAGTAGTGCAAGCCAAAAATGCAGCCATCGTGTGACACGTTTGCGCAAAGTTTTGAACTCAGACAGCCGACTAAATATTTGTTTAATTGCCCAGATGTTAGATTTATCAAAATCTGTGGTTCTTGACATGCACTTAAACATGCGCAAGGTGTGCGCGAAGATGATCCCAAAAGTGCTCACTGACGACCGGAAATTGCGGCAAGTGGAAGTGTGCCAAGAAAATGACCCCAAATTTTTGAATAACGTAATCACAGGTGAAGAGCCATTGATTTTGAGTATCTTTAAGGCAAGCATTTTGAGACGACAGAGGGTATCCAAGCAGCATGCACCTCGGCTCTCTAGGCTATACCGGAGAATGCCTTCTGTGACGCCCTCAATGCTTGGAAATCTCGCTGTCAGCGCTGCATCGACACAGAGGGAGCCTATTTTAAAAGTTTTTAAAGGATTGTAACGACTGGTTCAATACACTTTTTTAAATCGACTTAGTTTTATTACTTTCCGGACAAACCCTTTATTAAGACTGTGATAGGTTTTAAAGCAATCACTTTTTCAATTGAGCGTGCATGAATGAACGTTGGCTTTTTGAACGCAAATACCTCGAATATCCCTAAAGTCTTTGGTTTTACATCTCCGTTGGTCTTTTGTATGTTCTAGCTAATGTTAAAATCCATTACAACGCAAATAAACAGGTGGCGTTGCTTCATGATTTTGTCTAGAAGTCGTTGGAGATGGACTACATCCATTCTCCTCTGCCAGAGTTGTTTTGGGATGACCGCGGTTTTTTTTTTGTGCATTTCCTGAGCTGATCGCGCCAAAAGTTCATCTTATTGCGAAATCCAGAAGAAACTGAAATACCTCTCAGGAAACCGAAATTTGACAAAGGCGGTATTCCCGGAAGGCTACTACCTACGTGAATTTTAAAGGGTGTGACAGGGCCAATAAACTAAGCAAAAAGAAACGTTATGGTAAATAATCTTGTCAGTATTTAAGCAAATTCTACGATTTATTCGTTTTGACAAATGGACTGAAAGAAGTGCACGCATCCGAAAAAATAAATTTGCCTTGGCTTCGGAAATATCAACCAGGGCAAAACATAACAGTTGACGAACAATTATTTCGAACAAAAGCTACGTGCAAGTACAAAATATGCCTAATAAATCGAATAAATTTGGCATCAAATTCTGATTTGCATCAGACATTACTAGCAGGTAGGTGTTGAAGTTTTTTGTTAGTTTGTTTTTAGTTTGCAATATTTCTTTATTTATTGAATCTGCTTTTTGTTTTAAAAGCCTAACAATAAGTTATAAAATCTTAAATCTATTTAAAAAACAGACAAACTCAAGCAAGTGATTAAACTGTTTTAGTGATACGTTGCTCTTCAGGAGG
This sequence comes from Bactrocera dorsalis, assembly GCF_023373825.1. NCBI lineage: Eukaryota > Metazoa > Arthropoda > Insecta > Diptera > Tephritidae > Bactrocera > Bactrocera dorsalis. The sequence goes on from NC_064307.1 coordinate 53,385,756, forward strand.
CAGGCATATCTCTTTTTTAGACGTGTTTAATCGCAGGAAACCAAAAGCATTAGCCAAAGGGTTTGGGTGATATCGCAGTTTAGATATATATTTAATTGTACTGTCATCTACTTATTTCTTTACCATAGGAATGCCAAGATCTTTATGGATATTTTCATTCCGCATGTACCATAGTGAACACGTGATTGTTCTAATTAACTTTGATTGGAACCTTTGTATTATATCACTATTAGTTGCACATCCAAAGTTGAATGCCATACATTCAAATCGGTTTTATGACTGCATTATATAAAAGCACTTTATTGTCTAGCTTGGCTCTTGGAGTTTTTATTTAAAAGCCAATTTAAATTTGTAGCTCTTATTTTCATTCAAGTTATTTTACTCGCTATCTGTTTTCTCCACGTACGTTTTCTATCTAGGTGAATCCCAAGAAATATTACTTCATTCGCTTGGGGTACTAAATATTGATTTTATTGCCGGCATACTTAACTTTTGTTCATTCACATTTATACACCAGTTGGCTAGCCATTCTTCGACAGAACTCAAGTGCTCCGCTAATATTTTTGATGAAATAATGTGGAATTTGTTACGGTTCACTGTAGCTGTGTCAGCATGTTACTGATAAAAAAATTGTCGGTCGTGATATCTATTCGGCAGCCTTCGACGAAATTATTGCCCAAAAAACTACAGTAGTTGGAACTATTAGAGGAAATAACGGGTGATTTTTTTGAGGTTAGGATTTTCATGCATTAGTATTTGACAGATCACGTGGGATTTCAGACATGGTGTCAAAGAGAAAGATGCTCAGTATGCTTTGACATTTCATCATGAATAGACTTACTAACGAGCAACGCTTGCAAATCATTGAATTTTATTACCAAAATCAGTGTTCGGTTTTTTTTTTTTTCGGACAAATTTTGTTCAGCGATGAGGCTCATTTCTGGTTGAATGGCTACGTAAATAAGCAAAATTGCCGCATTTGGGGTGAAGAGCAACCAGAAGCCGTTCAAGAACTGCCCATGCATCCCGAAAAATGCACTGTTTGGTGTGGTTTGTACGCTGGTGGAATCATTGGACCGTATTTTTTCAAAGATGCTGTTGGACGCAACGTTACGGTGAATGGCGATCGCTATCGTTCGATGCTAACAAACTTTTTGTTGCCAAAAATGGAAGAACTGAACTTGGTTGACATGTGGTTTCAACAAGATGGCGCTACATGCCACACAGCTCGCGATTCTATGGCCATTTTGAGGGAAAACTTCGGACAACAATTCATCTCAAGAAATGGACCCGTAAGTTGGCCACCAAGATCATGCGATTTAACGCCTTTAGACTATTTTTTGTGGGGCTACGTCAAGTCTAAAGTCTACAGAAATAAGCCAGCAACTATTCCAGCTTTGGAAGACAACATTTCCGAAGAAATTCGGGCTATTCCGGCCGAAATGCTCGAAAAAGTTGCCCAAAATTGGACTTTCCGAATGGACCACCTAAGACGCAGCCGCGGTCAACATTTAAATGAAATTATCTTCAAAAAGTAAATGTCATGAACCAATCTAACGTTTCAAATAAAGAACCGATGAGATTTTGCAAATTTTATGCGTTTTTTTTTTTTTTAAAAGTTATCAAGCTCCTAAAATCAAATCTGAGTTCGAACTTCAACCTATACGGACGTGTTTTTCATGCGCTCCGTAGAAACTTTCGAAAAAAACTAAAATAAAACAAAATAAACAAATATTAAAAAAGTGCATTCAGTGCAAACGTTAGGCAATAACGCCGAAAGTACAAATCAAAACATAAAAAACCACAAACTGTTTGTAAACAAAAAAACATAACAAAATAACAAATAATAAGTGGAAAAAAAAAAACAAAAAAAAAAAATACAAAGGCATGAGCGCAGCGCAGCCCCACCAACAAGGCCGTAGGCATTCTCTGAATGCCTACTTCAGCTTTGTCGAGCCTGCGAGTTCAGCTCCTACCAACAAACAAGGCAACGGTGAGAAGGATGAGTCATCGCAGCGACCAACTGAGCAGCAAAATAAGCAGAGCTTACAAAAAACTAAAGCGGGAGAGAACGGCAGTCAACAACGGCCAGCAACAAGCATGATCACACCAACTAAACAGGTACCAGCAAGTTCGCAGGCAGCGAAGAACAACATAAAGCAAGGTGAGAATGTACCAATAAAAAAAGGCCAGTCTGTACAAACTGGCATTGACCGCTACATTAACATAAAAAGGAAATTAAGTCCTTCAAAGTCAGCGGTCAATCCCAAGAAATTCCAAGGCGGTACACCAATTAAGAATAAAACAGAAGTTTTAAATGGCAATAGGTTTGCCTTACTAAGCAATGGAACAGACGACGATGCCAAGGGTACCACCACAGTCGTTAATGCCAAACCACCTCCAATATATTTGCGCGAACGTAGCAGTAATGCTCTCGTTGCTGAAATAACTAAAATTGTAGGTACTAACAATTTCCATATAGTGCCTTTGAAAAAAGGCAATATAGATGAAACAAAAATTCAGTCCTACACTGAAAAAAGTTTTATGGACATAGTTAAATTTTTGTCAAATAAAAACAAAAATTATTATTCGTATCAATTGAAGAGCTCTAAGGGCCTAGTTGTTGTAATCAAGGGTATAGAGTCCGCCGTAGACTCTAGTGAAGTCAAAGAAGCATTGGAAGAATGTGGTTTTGGAATTAAAACAGTTGTAAATATATTTAATAGAAACAAAATACCACAGCCAATGTTTAAAATTGAACTGTTGCCGAATTCGAATAAACTTAAAAAAAATGAGACCCATCCCATTTATAATTTGAAATATTTGCTGCATCGTAGAGTAACTGTGGAAGAACCACATAAAAGAAACGGTCCGGTACAATGTACTAACTGCCAAGAATATGGGCATACTAAATCATACTGCACTCTACGCAGTGTTTGTGTGGTATGTGGTGATTTACATCCCACTTCTAAATGCACCCTTAAGAAAGAAGAGTTAAATAAAAAATGCAGCAATTGCGGAGGGAATCACACTGCTAACTACAGAGGTTGCCCTGTATATAAAGACCTGAAATCTAAGTTGTCACAGGGAATTCAAGCACGTCGTAACCAAATGTTACAAACGCCCCGTAATGAAATTATAGCAACCTCAGAAAAAAGTACAAATCCAATTACTTCTAACAATAATAATATGCAAGGAAGCTATGCAAATGTAGTAAAAGGCAACACTGTGCAAATGCAACTCCCGCAAAATCCTCCAAATGGAGGTATTGAGACTATGATTATAAATCTTACACAGTGTATGACACAATTTATGTCTACCATGCAAAACATGATCCAAGATTTAATAAAATCACAAAATCAAATGCTGCAAAATTTATTAATGAAAAAATGAGCTTACTAAATGTCTGTATATAGAATGCTAACGGTGTTAACCAACATAAATTTCAGATTATTAGATTTCTGTCTGAAAAAATATAGATGTAATGCTTATATCAGAAACTCACCTAACAAATAAAAATAATTTCAATATAGCGGGATTTAGTTACAGTTATATTACAAATCATTCGGTTGGAAAAGCACATGGTGGCACGACAGCGTTGATTAGAAATCGTTTAAACCACAATGCTCCAGAATCTCATGCTACAATACAGTTACAAGCTAACGGGTGATTTTTTTGAGGTTAGGATTTTCATGCATTAGTATTTGACAGATCACGTGGGATTTCAGACATGGTGTCAAAGAGAAAGATGCTCAGTATGCTTTGACATTTCATCATGAATAGACTTACTAACGAGCAACGCTTGCAAATCATTGAATTTTATTACCAAAATCAGTGTTCGGTTCGAAATGTGTTTCGCGCGCGTGTTTTGTTCAGCGATGAGGCTCATTTCTGGTTGAATGGCTACGTAAATAAGCAAAATTGCCGCATTTGGGGTGAAGAGCAACCAGAAGCCGTTCAAGAACTGCCCATGCATCCCGAAAAATGCACTGTTTGGTGTGGTTTGTACGCTGGTGGAATCATTGGACCGTATTTTTTCAAAGATGCTGTTGGACGCAACGTTACGGTGAATGGCGATCGCTATCGTTCGATGCTAACAAACTTTTTGTTGCCAAAAATGGAAGAACTGAACTTGGTTGACATGTGGTTTCAACAAGATGGCGCTACATGCCACACAGCTCGCGATTCTATGGCCATTTTGAGGGAAAACTTCGGACAACAATTCATCTCAAGAAATGGACCCGTAAGTTGGCCACCAAGATCATGCGATTTAACGCCTTTAGACTATTTTTTGTGGGGCTACGTCAAGTCTAAAGTCTACAGAAATAAGCCAGCAACTATTCCAGCTTTGGAAGACAACATTTCCGAAGAAATTCGGGCTATTCCGGCCGAAATGCTCGAAAAAGTTGCCCAAAATTGGACTTTCCGAATGGACCACCTAAGACGCAGCCGCGGTCAACATTTAAATGAAATTATCTTCAAAAAGTAAATGTCATGAACCAATCTAACGTTTCAAATAAAGAACCGATGAGATTTTGCAAATTTTATGCGTTTTTTTTTTTAAAAAAGTTATCAAGCTCTTAAAAAATCACCCTTTACAACAATATCACTAAAAAATCGGGGTTGTGACTTAAACCTTACGGCTATATACTGTCCACCTCGTTTTAAAATTACAGAAATCGAATTTAAAGACTTTTTTGGAACTCTAGGCCAAAGATTTCTAGCAGGTGGAGATTACAACGCAAAACACACGTACTGGGGCTCACGTCTTATTAATCCGAAAGGACGACAGCTGTATCAAACTGTTATAAATAGGCACAATAACCTTGAAATAATATCTCCTGGTAAGCCGACATATTGGCCTAGTGATCGGAAGAAAATACCAGATTTAATTGATTTTGCTGTTATCAAAAATATAGATAAATCGCACATAACAGCAGATACATGTACTGATCTATCTTCTGATCACTCTCCGGTACTAATAAAATTATGTGAACAACCCATATTCGTTAATCCAAAAGTGGGTCTAACTTCTTATAAAACAAATTGGCTAAAATATAGAAAATACGTCAGTAGCCACATTAATATTGAGTACAAAATAAATACAGGAAGAGATATTGACGAAAGTATAAGAGAAGTCAATGATATAATAACCAGCGCAGCTGTCTTAGCAACACCAAACAAAAGCTATAAGCCGCTTGGTTTCAGAAAAATCTCTAATAGAGAAATAGAAATGCTTGTAAATGTAAAAAGGCGTGCAAGACGTGAATGGCAGATAAATCGTTCCCCTTCCACTCAGCTTCAATTAAAATCTGCTGTGCGTAAATTAAAAAACGCGCTTAAACGTGAGGAAGAATTGAACACCGAAATGTATATAAAGAAGCTGTGTCCGAATTCAAACAAGCAAAATTCCCTTTGGAAAGCCCAAAAGTCCGTGAAGCCACCAACTGACTCCAACATGCCTATACGAGACTTGGGAGGAAATTGGGCTCGAAGTGACGAGGAAAAGGCTAATTGCTTTGCAAATCACCTAGAAAAGGTATTTCAACCCAATTTGCCAAAGAACAACTTTAAGCTGTCAATCTTACCCAACACAGCTAAAGAGTCGCTCGAGCCTCTTATGACTTCACCTTCAGAAATCATTGGTATCATCAAAGAACTTAATCCAAAAAAGTCGCCGGGACATGATAAAATTTCCCCAAAAATGCTAATTGAGTTACCAATTATTGCTGTAGAGGTGCTCTCTTTGCTCTTCAATGCAATTCTTAGTTTCGGATACTATCCAATTTCATGGAAAAAGTCGCAGATTATCTTGATAGATAAACCTGGGAAAGACTTAACACAGCCGTCTTCATACAGACCAATCAGTCTTCTACCCTGTCTTTCAAAAGTATTTGAAAAAGTATTACTATCAAAGATGTCTCCTTTCCTCCACGAAAATAACACAATACCAATGCATCAATTCGGATTTCGTGCGACACATGGCACAATAGAACAAGTAAATAGAATTACTAACGAGATAAGAAAAGCATTTGGGCACAGAGAGTACTGTTCAGCAATATTTCTAGATGTAGCTAAGGCGCTTGATAAGGTGTGGCACGAAGTCTTTCATATAAGATTAAAAAAAGTTTACCTTTAGAATTGTAGAAAACATTGGAGTCTTATTTAAGCAATAGAAAATTTACGGTAAAAGTGGGAGATTTCATATCTGATGAACGTCAGATAAGGGCTGGTGTACCCCAGGGCAGTGTTTTAGGCCCAACACTATACATCATATATACAGCAGATCTTCCAACAGCTAACAATGTATTAACTTCAACTTTTGCGGACGATACAGCAATAGTGAGCCGTAACAAATGCCACATTTTAGCATCAAGAATATTAACGGAGCATTTAAGTTCTGTCGAAGAATGGCTAGCGAACTGGCGTATAAATGTGAATGAACAGAAGTGTAAGCATATTACTTTCTCGCTAAGACCAAAGATGTGCCCGGCAGTTTAAATAAACAAAATTTTAGTTCCCCAAGCAAACGAAGTAACATATCTTGGTATTCACCTAGATAGAAGACTTACGTGGAGAAAACACGTATCTAGTAGAATAACATGTATGAAGATTAGAGCTGCGAATTTAAATTGGCTTTTAAATAAAAACTCCAAACTTAGCCTAGACAACAAAGTGCTCTTATATAATGCGGTCATAAAGCCGATTTGGATGTATGGCATTCAACTGTGGGGTACGACCTGTGCAACTAATATTGATCTAATACAAAGGTTCCAATCAAAAATGCTTAGAACAATCACGTGTTCACCATGGTAAAGGGTGATTTTTTAAGAGCTTGATAACTTTTTTAAAAAAAAAAACGCATAAAATTTGCAAAATCTCATCGGTTCTTTATTTGAAACGTTAGATTGGTTCATGACATTTACTTTTTGAAGATAATTTCATTTAAATGTTGACCGCGGCTGCGTCTTAGGTGATCCATTCGGAAAGTCCAATTTTGGGCAACTTTTTCGAGCATTTCGGCCGGAATAGCCCGAATTTCTTCGGAAATGTTGTCTTCCAAAGCTGGAATAGTTGCTGGCTTATTTCTGTAGACTTTAGACTTGACGTAGCCCCACAAAAAATAGTCTAAAGGCGTTAAATCGCATGATCTTGGTGGCCAACTTACGGGTCCATTTCTTGAGATGAATTGTTGTCCGAAGTTTTCCCTCAAAATGGCCATAGAATCGCGAGCTGTGTGGCATGTAGCGCCATCTTGTTGAAACCACATGTCAACCAAGTTCAGTTCTTCCATTTTTGGCAACAAAAAGTTTGTTAGCATCGAACGATAGCGATCGCCATTCACCGTAACGTTGCGTCCAATAGCATCTTTGAAAAAATACGGTCCAATGATTCCACCAGCGTACAAACCACACCAAACAGTGCATTTTTCGGGATGCATGGGCAGTTCTTGAACGGCTTCTGGTTGCTCTTCACCCCAAATGCGGCAATTTTGCTTATTTACGTAGCCATTCAACCAGAAATGAGCCTCATCGCTGAACAAAATTTGTCGCGAAACACATTTCGAACCGAACACTGATTTTGGTAATAAAATTCAATGATTTGCAAGCGTTGCTCGTTAGTAAGTCTATTCATGATGAAATGTCAAAGCATACTGAGCATCTTTCTCTTTGACACCATGTCTGAAATCCCACGTGATCTGTCAAATACTAATGCATGAAAATCCTAACCTCAAAAAAATCACCCGTTACATGCGTAACGAAAATATCCATAAAGGCCTTGGTATTCCTATGGTAAAAAAAGAAGTAGAAGACAGCATAATTAAATATATATCTAAACTCCGAGATCACCCAAACCCTTTGGCTAATGCTTTGGTACATTCCTGCGATCAAACACGACTTAAAAGAAGAGATATGCCTGCGAATTAAAGAGCGACGTAACACCAAAACAGCTTTATCACTTGCTTGAGTCTGGCTAGTTTTTAAACAGATTTAAGATTTCATTACTTATTGTTAGGCTTTAAGAAAAAGCAGGTACAATAAATAAAATAATTTTTTGAAAAAAAAAAAAAGCTCTTAAAAAATCACCCTTTAAAATCGAAGGACAAAATGCTTTGTTTTGCCCTTACAATATATACAAGCAATCCGAACCAAAGTGGCTATTCTAAGTTCTAGGCATAAATGTGTAAAAATTAAAAAAAATTAATAGAAAAATGTTATCTGATAACATTCAGTTTATACTAAAACAAAGTTTTGAGTTGCTATGACAGATCAAATCTACAGAAAATATACTATGAAATCCGGTTCTCGTAGATGGTACCTCCAAATATTTTTTAATATTTTAGATTTCGCTGCAATAAATGCTTGGATACTTTATAACGAAGTGCCTGGAATAATAAAAGAAATAGCTTTTCACCGATTATGGAACTAAAAGAGAAGACAACAGGAAGACCCACTAGTACATATCAACTACAACATCTACAAATAAAACAGATTCGACCAAACGAAAAATTTGTCAAATACGACTTTGTCACAATAACAAAACAAATAATATTTGTCAAAAATGTAAAAAGTATGTTTGCGGAAGATTTACATACAAAAATATTTGCACTTTCATTTGCTTAAAATATCTAAATATGGTATACACTATTTTTTTCGAACTGATATACATTTATTTATTGTTTATAACTAGCTGACCCCGTCGTTGTCCTGCGTGAAATTATGTATTTTGAAATGAAAAAAAGTTACATTTTTCATTCTTTTTTGTTTTTTTTTTGTTTTTTTTTTTTCAATGTAACTTAGCTTTATAAGCAACATTTTTTGGTTTCTGTTCCGGTGTACAGAAAAGATGGTTTTCCAACTCGTGAGCACGCCACGACCGTGTGAAAACCATAGCATTTCCAAATTTATGCCTCACACTATGCGACTATCTTTAGGTCCTCTTGATTGACATCTCAAATGCAATTTTCACTAGAAACGAAATTCGTTTGAACTAAAATGCAAATCGATAGAACTCAAAGGAATTCGTAGAATCAAGCATTCTGCCCCTTGTATTCGATAGGTGCGTCACAATCAGTCAGGTTCCATTACACACTTTCGGCGCATGAAGATTGCGAAACATAATAACGACGGATCCTACTTTGAGACGCAAATGATGCGGTGGCATACCAAGCCTGTCCAAAGAATTTAGAAATACCACTGGATAATTCACGGCGTCGTCTTCATTGTCAGCACGGTTGATCGATTTGTATGAGCGCAAGTCTCCCTGAATTTGACTTTGAATCTTCCAGTTTAAGTCAACAACATCGCTATTTTTGGCAGCTAACATTGCGGGTGCACTTAAGGAATCGTAGTTACGATAATTTGGCCAATGTCTGAACATTTGTAATAAGTTCATCTTTCGTGAATTGATAAAGTGAAGATGGAATTGATACCGAACCAACGGAAGTATCAACCGAAATTGCACCATTTCCAATTTTTAGCGAAGACGATGTAAAATGTCTTTGGCAATGTCGATGTTTATATCGAAAAGTATGCGAACTTCACTTTTATTCCAGCGATTAACGTGTTCCAGGAAATGTAATTCGTCGTTTTTCGGGTGAATTGTGTAAATTCGTCCTAATGCATAAGTTGATAAGACAACTGGATATCAATCTATGGTTGGCCTTGCTTTCTGCGTAACCATTTCTTAGACGATGCATTCCATGTATAATAGGGGTATTCAGACCAGCCTTGTTAATTCATCAGTCGTTGTTCGGTAGTTTTTTACATGTATTTTGTTTTTGTAAAATTAACAGACTATCGTTCTACCGAGTAACGATCTATCCATCTGGCAAGCTTGATAATTGTTTCGTTACTCGGTAATATCACATCAGCCGTTCTCCTGTTCCTCTGTACATCAATTTAAAGTACTTACCAGTAATAAATTTGAGCTGCTCCACATAATTTTCAAATAAAAGACTGACAATTTTTGATCTTGCACTTTGTTGAGGCATTTTTACTCTATAATAAAATTGAATCAGCTGTTTCGGAATAAAATTTACCATATTACCAAGGTAGAGCAAAAAGTATGTTCACAGTTAAGCCTTTTAACGAAGTATTAACTAAAGAATTACCAAATTAACGGGCTGCGGTCTGAATACCCTTAATATTAAGGTATTTCTGAATAGAGCAATGTTCTCACAAACGGATCGCTGATGAAAGTTGAGACAAAATTCGTCAAGGTTAATTTTGTTGCTGGCGATGATTCCACTGGCTATACTGTATTCTCTGGGGTGAAATACACTCTTTGGCCTTTCTCCAAATTAACTGCAAGACGCACAACAGTCGGAAAACGTTCTTGAATTGCAAAAGTAAATATCCTACAAAGCGCTTTATCGCAGTTCACGTATCGACCGTATCGTTCAAAACCAATAATCGCCATGTTGCTTCCTTTGGTGACGTACTTTCAAACATATTTTATCGATTTTACCAAACAGCAATACTCAACATCGATATGAGTTTTAAATGGGAATTAGACAATAGTGGCGAATATAGTACGATCCATGTGTTGTCAACTTCGATATTCATTCTTCTAAGCTGAATGTTCTGTTATCTGGTGAGCGACGCCGATAGAGTTGATATCCATCATTTTCAGTTTGTGTTTCCGAAAGAAAAGCGCGTTGATAGTGTTTCGTGCATTTATTGTCAGACATAAAAACCGAAGTGAGATTGTGTTGTCCACAAGGTCTATGAACCACATTGGTTTTCACCACTTCGTATAATTCTGGATTTATCTCTTGATTAGGAATTTCCGCAAAAATGATTTCATCAATTTCATCTGGTGTAACTATCATCCAAAGAAGAATGTGTGCGTGCGGAAAACCTCTATTTTGCCACTCAACAGAGTACATTTAGCATGCAACAGCACCACATGTATGTATATACAAGAAAATCGACTTTATACCTAAATATAACATAATGGAATTCTTGCAAATTCGCTGCAGTTATGGCTTTATGTCAACTTTAGTAAGATAAAGAAGGTTAGTTAACTTAAATATGTTAAATTAATGATTTGAAGCAACTCAATATCGATTGATAAATGTGTATATACAAGAAAATCGATTTTATACCTAAAAACAATATAAGATTACGGAATTCTTCCAAATGCACTGCCGTTATGACTTTATGTCAACTTCACTAAAACGAAGAAGGTTAATTAACGTTAATATATTAAATTAATGATTTGAAGCAACTCAATATCGACTGATAAATGTGTATATACAAGAAAATCGATTTTATACTTAAATATAAGATTGTGAAATTCTTCCAAATGCACTGCCGTTATAGCTTTATGTCAACTTTAGTAAGATGAAGAAGGTTAATTAACTTAAATATGTTCAATTAATGATTTAAAGCGACTCAATATCGACTGATAAATGTGTATATACAAGAAAATCGATTTTATATCTAAATACAACATTACGGAATTCTTGCAAATTCGCTGCCGTTATGGCTTTATGTCAACTTTAGTAAAATGAAGAAGGTTAAATAATATAAATATATTAAATTAATGATTTGAAGCAACTCAATATCGACTGATAAATGTGTATATACAAGAAAATCGATTTTATACCTAAATATAACATTATGGAATTCTTGCAAATTCGCTGCCGTTATGGCTTTATGTCAACTTTAGTAAGATGAAGAAGGTTAAATAACATAAATATATTAAATTAATGATTTGAAGCAACACAATATCGACTGCTAAATGTGTATATATAAGAAAATCGATTTCATACCTAAATGCAATATAAGATTATGGAATTCTTCCAAATGCACTGCCGTTATGGCTTTATGTCAACTTTAGTAAAATGAAGAAGGTTAATTAACTTAAATATGTTAAATTAATGATTTGAAGCAACTCAATATCGATTGATAAATGTGTATATATAAGAAAATGGATTTTATACCTAAATGCAATATAAGATTATGGAATTCTTCAAATGCACTGCCGTTATGGCTTTATGTCAACTTTAGTAAAATGAAGAAGGTTAATTAACTTAAATATGTTAAATTAATGATTTGAAGCAACTCAATATCGACTGCTAAATGTGTATATACAAGAAAATCGATTTTATACCTAAATATAACATTATAGAATTCTTGCAGATTCGCTGCCGTTACGGCTTTATGTCAACTTTAGTAAGATGAAGAAGGTTAATTAACTTAAATATGTTAAATTAATGATTTGAAGCAACTCAATATCGACTGCTAAATGTGTATATACAAGAAGAACGCTTTTATACCTAAATGTAACATTATGGAATTCTTGCTAATTCGCTGCCGTAACGGCTTTATGTCAACTTTAGTAAGATGAAGAAGGTTAACAAACTTAAATATGTTAAATTAATGATTTGAAGCAACTCAATATCGACTGCTAAATGTGTATATACAAGAAAATCGATTTTATACCTAAATGCAATATAAGATTATGGAATTCTTCCAAATGCACTGCCGTTATGGCTTTATGTAAACTTTAGTAAAATGAAGAAGGTTAATTAACTTAAATATGTTCAATTAATGATTTGAAGCAACTCAATATCGATTGATAAATGTGTATATACAAGAAAATCTATTTTATACCTAAATACAATATAAGATTACGGAATTCTTCCAAATGCACTGCCGTTATGGCTTTATGTCAACTTTAGTAAAATGAAGAAGGTTAATTAACTTAAATATATTAAATTAATGATTTGAAGCAACTCAATATCGACTGCTAAATGTATATATATAAGAAAATCGATTTTATACATAAATATAACTGTTGCGTCAAGCGACATCCTTTAAACATATATACTATTTTTAAACATAATACTAAACGAATGTTTATGAATTAATTTTATATTAAATATTTAAATTAAAATGTTAAAGTTTATTTTATATTATATTATACTCACCCTAATAATACTGTTTATATCTTCTTCTTCTTTACTGGCGTAGACACCGCTTACGCGATTATAGCCGAGTCAACAACAGCGCGCCAGTCGTTTCTTCTCTTCGCTACGTGGCGCCAATTGGATATTCCAAGCGAAGCCAGGTCCTTCTCCACTTGGTCCTTCCAACGGAGTGGAGGTCTTCCTCTTCCTCTGCTTCCCCCGGCGGGTACAGCGTCGAATACTTTCAGAGCTGGAGTGTTTTCGTCCATTCGGACAACATGACCTAGCCAGCGTAGCCGCTGTCTTTTAATTCGCTGAACTATGTCAATGTCGCCGTATATCTCGTACAGCTCATCGTTCCATCGAATGCGATATTCGCCGTGGCCAACGCGCAAAGGACCATAAATCTTTCGCAGAACTTTTCTCTCGAAAACTCGCAACGTCGACTCATCAGATGTTGTCATCGTCCAAGCCTCTGCACCATATAACAGGACGGGTATTATGAGTGACATATAGAGTTTGGTTTTTGTTCGTCGAGAGAGGACTTTGCTTCTCAATTGCCTACTTAGTCCGAAGTAGCACCTGTTGGCAAGAGTTATCCTGCGTTGGATTTCAAAGCTGACATTTTTGGTGGTGTTTACGCTGGTTCCAAGATAGACGAAATTATCTACACCTTCAAAGTTATGACTGTCAACAGTGACGTGAGTGCCAAGTCGCGAGTGCGACGACTGTTTGTTTGATGACAGGAGATATTTCGTCTTGCCCTCGTTCACTGCCAGACCCATTTGCGTTGCTTCCTTGTTCAGTCTGGAGAAAGCAGAACTAACGGCGCGGGTGTTGAGACCGATGATATCAATACCATCGGCATACGCCAGCAGCTGTACACTCTTATAAAAGATTGTACCTGCTCGATTAAGTTCTGCAGCTCGAACTATTTTCTCCAGCAGCAGATTGAAGAAATCGCACGATATGGAGTCGCCTTGTCTGAAACCTCGTTTGGTATCGAACGGCTCGGAGAGGTCCTTCCCGATCCTGACGGAGCTTTTGGTCCCGCTCAATGTCAGTTTACACAGCCGTATTAGTTTTGCGGGGATACCAAATTCAGACATTGCGGCATAAAGGCAGCTCCTTTTCGTACTGTCGAAAGCAGCTTTAAAATCGACGAAGAGGTGATGTGTGTCGATTCTCCTTTCACGGGTCTTTTCCAAGATTTGGCGCATGGTGAATATCTGGTCGGTTGTTGATTTACCAGGTCTGAAGCCACACTGATAAGGTCCAATCAGTTTGTTGACGGTGGGCTTTAATCTTTCACACAATACGCTCGATAGAACCTTATACGCGATATTAAGGAGGCTAATCCCACGGTAGTTGGCGCAGATTGTGGGGTCTCCTTTTTTATGGATTGGGCATAGCACACTTAAATTCCAATCGTTGGGCATGCTTTCGTCCGACCATATTTTACAAAGAAGCTGATGCATGCTCCTTATCAGTTCTTCGCCGCCGTGTTTGAATAGCTCGGCTGGCAATCCATCCGCCCCCGCCGCTTTGTTGTTCTTCAGGCGGGTAATTGCTATTCGAACTTCTTCTTGGTCGGGCAATGGAACGTCTGCTCCATCGTCATCGATTGGGGAATCGGGTTCGTCTTCTCCTGGCGTTGTGTGTTCACTGCCATTCAGCAGGCTGGAGAAGTGTTCCCTCCATAATTCAAGTATGCTCTGGGCATCGGTGACTAGATCACCTTGGGGGGTTCTACATGAGTATGCTCCGGTCTTGAAACCTTCTGTAAGCCGCCGCATCTTTTGGTAGAATTTTCGAGCATTACCCCTGTCGGCCAGCTTATCAAGCTCTTCGTACTCACGCATTTCGGCCTCTTTCTTTTTCTGTCTACAAATGCGTCTCGCTTCCCTCTTCAACTCTCGGTATCTATCCCATCCCGCACGTGTTGTGGTCGATCGTAACGTTGCGAGGTAGGCAGCCTGTTTTCTCTCCGCTGCGACACGGCACTCCTCGTCGTACCAGCTGTTCTTTTGCACCTTCCGAAAACCAATGGTTTCGGTTGCAGCTGTACGTAAGGAGTTTGAAATGCCGTCCCACAGTTCCCTTATACCGAGTTGTTGACGAGTGCTCTCAGAGAGCAGGAGTGCAAGCCGAGTAGAAAATCGCTCGGCTGTCTGTTGTGATTGCAGCTTCTCGACGTCGAACCTTCCTTGTGTTTGTTGGCGTGCGTTTTTTGCTGCACAGAGGCGGGTGCGAATCCTAGCTGCAACAATATAGTGGTCCGAGTCGATGTTAGGACCTCGGAGCGCACGCACATCTAAAACACTGGAAACGTGTCTTCCATCTATCACAACATGATCGATCTGGTTGGTGGTTTTTCGATCCGGAGACAGCCAGGTAGCTTGATGAATCTTCTTATGCTGGAATCTAGTACTACAGATAACCATATTTCGGGCCCCGGCGAAGTCGATCAGCCTCAACCCATTTGGGGATGTTTCCTCGTGGAGGCTGAATTTACCGACCGTAGTGCCAAAGATACCTTCTTTGCCCACCCTGGCGTTGAAGTCGCCAAGCACGATTTTGAAATCGTGGCGGGGGCAGCTCTCATAAGCGAGCTCCAAGCGCTCATAAAAGTCATCTTTGGTCACATCGTCCTTCTCTTCCGTCGGGGCGTGGGCGCAAATCAGCGATATGTTGAAGAACCTCGCTTTGATGCGGATCGTGGCTAGACGTTCATTCACCGGAGTGAATGATAGTACTCGGCGACGGAGTCTCTCTCCCACCACGAATCCAACACCAAACTTGCGCTCCTTTATATGGCCACTGTAGTAAATGCCACAAGGACCTACTCGTCTTTGTCCTTGTCCCGTCCATCGCATTTCTTGGACGGCGGTGATGTCAGCCTTTATTTTCACGAGGACATCAACCAGCTGGGCAGCGGCACCTTCCCAATTAAGGGACCGGACATTCCAGGTGCATGCCCTCAATTCGTAGTCCTTATTTCGTTTTCCATGGTCGTCATCAAAAGGGGGGTCTCTCATCCGAGGCTGGTTGTTGCTATTCGCTGGGGTTGTTTTTTTACGTGGCGGGTCCCAAACCCAGCGCACAACCCTATGTAGGGGATATTTCGCCTTCTCACGTTAGCTCGCCTTCAAACGGATGTTCTTAGGCTACCCAGAGGATACTTGGTCAAAGACCGGAAGTCGTGAGCTGCTTGAGTCATATGTAAAAGAATCGTTTCTGGCCACTCCCAAGTGAATGGCGATCAGAGAACTTTCCTCACTTGCGTGAACTTCTACATATGACTCCATCCTACTGTTTATATACTCACCATAATTTTCTACCATAATGTAACGAATTGAATTCTACTTACCCCTTTTTTATAAATACATATTTACGCGTCCCGTTAGTTTAAGCCGTTAGGTTAAGGTTTAGGCTAAGTCATAAAATTTATGAAATAAAGAATTCAATTGTGTAAGAAGAACATTCGCGAGCGGTCGCTATTTCATTTTCTCGGCACAGGCAATTTTGTACCTTCGGTTCACGCATTCCCAATTAATCAGTTTTCTCAAAAAAGCTTGAAATTTTTCATGGCGCCCGAGCAGGGACAATAGTGCGTGATGAAAGTTTAACAAAGAAAAGTTCAAAGTTTTTATTAACATTTTTAAGACAATTTTCGTGGATATCAAATATCCGTATACATACATATACAATTTTCGGTTTCAATTTAATTGCCTGTGCGCGCGCGTTTCGTTTCACGATTGTCGGTTGTCGGTTGTCGTCATACAAACGTAACTTAAAAAGAAAAAGTAACTTAAAATAAAAAGTGTACTAAACGTGCTTAAATTTACAAAAAAAATTCGTTTAACAAATTATTACTGTGAAAGTGAAAATATAAATACATATGTGCATATATGTATGTACGTGCATGTACATAAGCAGTGATAGTGGGATGAAAAGAATATCCAGCATATGAACGTTTAACATTTAAAAAATTAAAAAGAAAGAAATAAGTGAAGTGGAGTGCGGAAAATTCCATTCGGCAAATGCACAAATTCGTACATATATACATACATCAATACTTACCGGTACATATGTACATGCAAAATATATGCACATACACATAAGTATGTATAACTAAGTGCGAAAGAATTTTCGAAACAAGTGCGGTAAAGAAACCACGTATGTACGAATCTACATACATATACGTACGGCAAGTTCAAAACGGGTAGTGAGTACAGTGGAGTGCAAAAATAAAGGCACATAAGTATTTCAATTTGTATTTTGGCAAAAGTGGTGAAATTTATATTCACATACAAGTTTTGTAAAAAGTTACAATTAAAAAATTTATTACTGTTTTCAAATTACAAACCCAAAAAGAAAAACCCGTTTTTTAGTGCCGTTAACTTAAAGTACCGATTGAAAGTGAAGTGCCGGTATAGAAGTATTTATTAAACACCCGTTAAAAAATTCCGTAAAATCTGCCGTAGTCCAAAATCACCGTCCCGTTTTTATACAAAGTGAAGTGCCGGTATAAAAGTATTTATTGAACACCCGTTAAAAAAAAAAAAAAAATCGTTTGTCGTTTTATACACAAGTTTGCCGTTTTCTACAAGGTACTGTACTACACCGTACTGTTTCTAACTCTGCTACCAAAAGCATCGCTGCCGCTAATAACATCGTTTGCCGTTGACAACATCGCTGCCGCTTACATCATCGCTGCCGCTTATAACATCGCTGCCGCTAACAACATCGCTGCCGCTAACAACATCTCTGCTGCGTCAACACCTACTAGCTTCGTGGGAATGAGCTGCCGTTGCCTCCTCTGCACCAGGGAAGTGAACGCAGGCAAAACGCCTACGCATTCACAACAGGTAACGAGTGCGAATCATTGAAAGTGGTGCAAACAGAGAAAATAAATAATAATAATTAACATTTGCACCCTTTCAGTGTTTGACTCTCCCTTTTTACTTATATGCTTATATACAATATACATATATAATATTTGGACACGTATGTATATACATACATACGTACACATATATTGACGTAAAAGAAAAAGGGATAGAGGGATTTGTGATAGCGTCTATGATCGCATCACTTAAACATTAAGGTGCGATTTTTCTGAGTTTTCTAAAAATTGGCAAAGCAACGAGTATATACATACGTTATATATATTGACATATCAAAGGGGATCAAACGATTTGCGGTAGCGTTTAAAGTATATTTTACATATTAAACATTAAGGTGCAATTTTTAATAATTTGCAAAAGCAAAGAAAAAAATTACAATTCGGTCAGTGTTTTCACACAGTTTTCAATTTCTCGTTTTCAAAAAACATTGTGCTCAGTACGAAAATTATCGGTTAGGCTTTCGTATAATTGGAAATCGATACTTTTTTTTTTCGTTTTCGTAATCGATTCCTATTATATTTGTTGCCAACCTTTATCGTTCGTTTTCGAAATTTTAATTTCAACAAACAAAAATGAGCAAGCCAAAGCCAACTATCGCCAACCTCTCTCCAAGTAAGGAGTTGATCGATTTAAAATCATTAAAGCGTCAAAGGACGGTGGCGAAAAATAGCATTTTGCGTATAAAGACGGGCCTTCTGGAAAAAACCATGTCGTTAGATCCAATTGAGTTGGAATGTCGTCTCGACATATTAAACTCACACAGTGAAAAGTTGATGAAGTGTTAATCTAAAATTGAAGAGATTGATGAAGACGACATGGCCCGAGGGGAGTTAGAGGACATAATTGTAAAAATAAAATCTATAATTAAAACAATTTTAGCAAAAAGTAGAACGTCTATTGCGGACACATCTTTCGTAACATCTCACAGCTCAAGGCTCCCGAAAATGAATTTGCCGAAATTCAAAGGAGAGTATTCCGAATTTAAAAATTTTATGAGTTTATTTGAGAGTCTGGTTCACAATGATCCAAATATCCCAGATATTGAAAAATTTAACCATCTGGTTAATTGTCTATCTGGAGAGGCTCTGGGTACGGTAAAAGCGTTTCAAATGTCGGATGAAAATTATCCGAAGGCGTTGGCAAGCCTCAAGAAAGTTTACGATAATAAATGTTTGATATTTTTCAACACAATTTCGAAACTTTTTGAGTTGCCAACTATCCAAAAGCCATCGGCACCCTCATTGCGAGCGATGATCGATGAAGTGTCGGCTGTGTATGACTCATTGCTATCGCTGGGCGATGAGAAACAAATTACAAATGCGATTATCATACACATGGTCATGACAAAAGTGGACTCTGCCACCCGATCAAAGTGGGAAGAACAGCTGGATTACGACAAGCTACCTTTATGGAAGGACTGTGAAGCCACCCTGAATAGAAGATTTCAGCAATTATCAGCAGAAGGAGCGTCATGTTCGAGAACGAAATCCGGAGCTGCAATCAGCGCGAGTCACATGACAGGAACCAAATCGGACAGGACCAAATCGTCGTTAGTAGCTACAAATACAAAGCAGCCTCTTTGCCAGCAGTGTAAATCAAAGGACCACTATATATCTGCTTGCCCCACTTTTAAAACTCTCTCTGTGCAACAGAGATTTGAGTATGTCAAATCGGTGCTCTTATGCATAAATTGTTTGCGTAAGGGACATACGGTTTCCAAGTGCAGAGCGGATCGATGTCGCGTGTGCAATCGATCCCATCATACGTTGCTTCACCAGTATCCTGTTTCCTTTGCTGCTGAATCTCATCCGCAACCAACAACAACTACACATGCAATGCATACATCGAGTATGCCGGATCGGGTAATGTTGGCAACAGCAGTTATTCTGGTGAGGACCAGCTGTGGAGCGTACCTACCTGCAAGAGCCTTACTGGACTCAGGGTCACAAGTCAATTTTATGACAGAGGATTTGGCCCAAAAACTGCGGATTCGTCGCCAAAACAGGACCTTAAATATTATAGGAATTGGAAATTCCAGTACGAAAGTCGGGGCCAAATTAAGCGCGTTTATTAAGTCACGCGTTAATAATTATGAATTTTCAGCGGAATTCTGGATTATGCGATGCATTTCTGCTAATCATCCAGACCATACCATTAATGTTAATGGTTGGAAAATTCCGCGCAATATTGAATTGGCGGATCCAGAATTCCACACATCCCAAACGATTGACATCTTATTGGGTGCAGAAACCTTTTTTGATCTGTTAGCGGTTGGCCAAATTAAAATTGGCCCTAATCAACCAACGCTGCAGAAAACTCTTTTGGGATGGATTGTGTCTGGCAAATATGTCAGCAATCTTAGTCCTCCTCCCGAAGCAACTAGCACATTATGCCAAACTGAAGACGACTTAACGTCCATAGATTCAGTAGTCCAAAAATTCTGGGCTCTGGAGGAACTTCCTTCAGAAACAAATGGCAACAAGTTCACACCTGAACAAAAAGAGTGTGAAAAATTTTTCGTTAACACAACTGAAGTATTGCCTTCAGGAAGGCTTCAAGTCAGAATGCCCTTTAAATCCGACCGTAAGTTACTCGGTCACTCCGATGAAACCGCAGTTCGGCGGTTTCAGGCCCTGGAGAGGAAAACATTGAAAAATCCAGAACTTTGTAGAATGTATCTGGACTTCATGAATGAATATAAAGCACTGGGTCACATGAGCCCAACAAACAATAAGATCCCGAGTGAGCCACACTATTTCATTCCGCATCAATGCGTTTTAAGACCCGAAAGCACAACAACCAAATTACGTGTTGTTTTTGACGCTTCGAGTCGTACTTCATCTCAAATTTCATTGAATGAACTTTTGATGGCAGGCCCAACCATCCAAGAAGAGTTGTATTCAACTCTTCTTCGTTTTCGTTTACACAAGTACGCTTTAACGGCAGACATTACTAAAATGTACCGCCAAATAATGATGCACGAAGAAGACAGAAATTGTCAGCTTATTGTGTGGAGAGAGCATCCCTCAGAGCATATTCAAATTTTTCGACTTAACACCGTCACAAACGGCACTGCGCCTGCACCATTTCTCGCAACACGGTGTTTGCAAATGCTCAGCGATGCTAATACAACTAAATACCCACTCGGTTCATTGGCCATTAAAAGAGACTTTTATGTCGATGACTTATTGAAAGGATCTGAAAATTTTGAGTCTCTAGATCTTATAAGAAGTGAAGTAGTTAAAATATTAAACTCGGCAGGATTCACCTTAACGAAGTGGTTTTCGAACCACCCTAAATTTTTCGACAGTGATTGCACTGAAAAGTCATTAAGCTTCAATGACAAAAATTCTACAAAAACGTTGGGAATCCATTGGTTGCCGAAAGAGGATTTGTTTCGATTTGTCCTAGACGACAATTTTAATGATTTGCGAGCCACTAAACGAAACATATTATCAGTTTCTGCTCGCCTTTTCGATCCTCTTGGATTATTAGCCCCACTAGTTACCAAAGCAAAGATCTTATTGCAAGAGCTTTGGATTCAGAAACTAGATTGGGATGAGTCGATTCCATTGCGCCTCGACACTAGCTGGCAGAATTTCAAAGCCAACCTAATGCAGCTTTCAACAATTAGCATTCCTCGTTACGTGAACGTAGAGTCGAGTGCCATCTGCCAAATACATGGCTTCTCCGACGCTTCAATAAGAGCGTACGGATGCTGCATATATATACGAAGCCAAACTGCTAGTGGTATTAAATGTATGCTGCTTACTGAAAAGTCTAGAGTGGCTCCGCTGAAGACCAAATCTCTTCCGCGTCTTGAGCTCTCGGCAGCACATCTTCTTTCAAAATTATGGTCAAGAGTTGCGCCTATGTTAAATCGACATTTCGAAAAAATTACATTCTGGACAGACTCCGAAATTGTTTTACATTGGATAAAAACACATACTTCCTCATTACAAACATTCGTCGCAAATAGAGTGTCCGAAATCCAAGAGTTGACCGACAAAGTACATTGGCAACATGTGCCAACGAAACAAAATCCTGCGGATCAAGTGTCTCGGGGTTGTAACGTGGACGAATTAAATAATTCAATATGGTTTGGCGGTCCACAGTTCCTCCTAGAAGACCCTGCATTATGGCCAATTAACACCCACTTCCAGCTCTCACCAGAAGACGAAGCGTTAGAGAAGAAGAAAAATGCATTTACATTAATTTCGACCACAGAGAAAAATCCAATATTGGAACTCATTGAAAAATTATCTTCTCATAGAAAGTTGCTTCGTGTGGTCGCATATTTACTACGATGGATCAGACGACCAAAAATGCCTACGGAGGGTAGGGATCTGACATCTAACGAATTGCACTTGAGTTTTTTGAAAATTGTTCAAGTGATTCAAAATTCGGAATTTGCAAATGAAATCCAAAAACTGACTAAGGGCACCACGCTACCGGCAAACTTGCAAAAACTAAATCCGTTCTTGCATGAGTACTCGGACATGTCGCTGTCATTCAAATTAATCCGAGTAGGAGGTCGCCTTTTAAATGCACCTCTCCCATACGATGCCAAATTTCCACTATTGCTATATAAAAATTCGCACTTCGTTACGACTTACTTACGGTTCCTGCATTTTCGAAATCACCATGCTGGAGCAAAAGCGCTGGTTGCGCTTCTTCGAGAACGCATATGGCTGATTAATGCAAGAGAAGCATGCAGTAGAACCGTAAGAAACTGCACACACTGCTTTTATTACAAGCCGAAGCTGCAAACCCAAATAATGGGAAACTTGCCATCAGAAAGACTTCGAGCGCTACGACCCTTCCTTATATGTGGCGTAGATTTTTGTGGTCCAATATATACAACATTAAAAATACGTGGTCGACCACCCGTGAAAACTTATATTGCTGTTTTTGTGTGCTTTACTTCGAAAGCAGTACACTTAGAATTAGTTTCTGACTTATCGACTAATACATTTATTTTCGCCCTCAAAAGGTTCATTGGTCGCCGAGGGATTCCGCAGAAAATATACAGCGACAATGCAACCAACTTCGTCGGCGCCGACCGCAAGCTGTGCGAGCTGAAAGAGGCATTTCTACCTCAGTCAACGGAAGTGGAGGAATTCGCCACAGAAGAAGGATTCAGCTTCACCTTTATACCACCCAGGGCGCCGCACTTCGGCGGATTATGGGAGGCCGCGGTGAAATCCGCCAAACACCTGGTAGTTCGCGCACTCGGCAACGCTCTTCTCACCGCAGAAGAGCTGTCAACAGTACTAGCCGAAGTGGAAGCCATTCTCAACTCGCGTCCACTAGCACCGTTGAGCCAAGACCCCAACGATGGAGAAGCTCTAACGCCAGCACACCTGCTGATCGGTTGCCCTCTACGAGCACTGCCACCAGCACAAGTGCCAACGGACATAATTCGTTGTTGCGAGAGATGGCAACTTGTTTGCTATCTCAAGCGACAGTTTTGGCAGCAGTGGTCCAAAACGTATCTCACGAGCCTTCAAGAGCGGAACAAATGGTTACATCCGGAGCGGAATCTGCAGGCCGGCGACCTCGTCCTCGTACACGAAGACAACACACCACCGCAGCAGTGGGTACTAGGACGAGTCGCCGCAACCGTAGAAGGGCAAGACGGCAAGGTGCGAGTGGCAGACGTGGCAACGAAAGCAGGCACAATCAAGCGGCCCATTCATAAGCTCGCCCTGCTACCCATCAACGTTGAAGGATCATGATCCTGTCAAGGCGGCCGGTGTTGCGTCAAGCGACATCCTTTAAACATATATACTATACTACTAAACGAATGTTTATGAATTAATTTTATATTAAATATTTAAATTAAAATGTTAAAGTTTATTTTATATTATATTATACTCACCCTAATAATACTGTTTATATACTCACCATAATTTTCTACCATAATGTAACGAATTGAATTCTACTTACCCCTTTTTTATAAATACATATTTACGCGTCCCGTTAGTTTAAGCCGTTAGGTTAAGGTTTAGGCTAAGTCATAAAATTCATGAAATAAAGAATTCAATTGTGTAAGAAGAACATTCGCGAGCGGTCGCTATTTCATTTTCTCGGCACAGGCAATTTTGTACCTTCGGTTCACGCATTCCCAATTAATCAGTTTTCTCAAAAAAGCTTGAGATTTTTCAATAACATTATGGAATTCTTGCAAATTCGCTGCCGTTATGGCTTTATGTAAACTTTAGTAAAATGAAGAAGGTTAATTAACTTAAATATATTAAATTAATGATTTGAAGCAACTCAATATCGACTGCTAAATGTAAATATATAAGAAAATCGATTTTATACATAAATATAACATTATGGAATTCTTGCAAATTCGCTGCCGTTATGGCTTTATGTCAACTTTAGTAAAATGAAGAAGGTTAATTAACTTAAATATTTTAAGTTAATGATTTGAAGCAACTCAATATCGATTGATAAATGTGTATATGCAAGAAAATCGATTTTATACCTAAATACAATATAAGATTACGGGATACTCCCAAATGCACTGCCGTTATGGCTTTATGTCAACTTTAGTAAAATGAAGAAGGTTAACTAACTTAAATATTTTAAGTTAATGATTTGAAGCAACTCAATATCGATTGATAAATGTGTATATACAAGAAAATCGATTTTATACCTGAATATAAGATTGTGGAATTCTTCCAAATGCACTGCCGTTATGGCTTTATGGCAACTTTAGTAAAATGAAGAAGGTTAATTAACTTAAATAAGTTAAATAAATGATTTGAAGCAACTCAATATCGATTGATAAACGTGCATATAAAGAAAATCGATTTTATACATAAATAAAATATAAGATTACGGAATTCTTCCAAATGCACTGCCGTTATAGCTTTATGTCAACTTTAGTAAGAGGAAGAAAGTTAATTAACTTAAATATGTTAAAATAATGATTTAAAGCAACTCAATATCGTCTGCTAAATGTGTATATACAAGGAAATCGATTTTATACCTAAATATAAGATTGTGGAATTCTTCCAAATGCACTGCCGTTATGGCTTTATGTCAACTTTAGTAAAATGAAGAAGGTTAATTAACTTAAATATTTTAAGTTAATGATTTGAAGCAACTCAATATCGATTGATAAATGTGTATATACAAGAAAATCGATTTTATACCTGAATATAAGATTGTGGAATTCTTCCAAATGCACTGCCGTTATAGCTTTATGTCAACTTTAGTAAGAGGAAGAAAGTTAATTAACTTAAATATGTTAAAATAATGATTTAAAGCAACTCAATATCGTCTGCTAAATGTGTATATACAAGGAAATCGATTTTATACCTAAATATAAGATTGTGGAATTCTTCCAAATGCACTGCCGTTATGGCTTTATGGCAACTTTAGTAAAATGAAGAAGGTTAATTAACTTAAATAAGTTAAATAAATGATTTGAAGCAACTCAATATCGATTGATAAACGTGCATATAAAGAAAATCGATTTTATACATAAATAAAATATAAGATTACGGAATTCTTCCAAATGCACTGCCGTTATGGCTTTATGTCAACTTTAGTAAAATGAAGAAGGTTAATTAACTTAAATAAGTTAAATAAATGATTTGAAGCAACTCAATATCGATTGATAAACGTGCATATACAAGAAAATCGATTTTATACATAAATAAAATATAAGATTACGGAATTCTTCCAAACGCACTGCCGTTATGGCTTTATGTCAACTTTAGTAAAATGAAGAAGGTTAACTAACTTAAATATTTTAAATTAATGATTTAAAGCATGTCACTCTTAGATTTTAGTCTTAGTATTGTAATTCTCTCATCTATGTATCTCTTTATTTATTCTCTCATTTAACATACAATGTGCTGTAAACTACGATTGCTTATGTTTTCCTTTTATGTAAGTTCAGTTGTATTTTGACGTTCAAATAAAGAAGACGCCCAGCGGTCATTCTAATCTGTCTGGTGACAGATACTCAGAAGTGGGATAGACATTTAGAAGTGAAAAGTAAATTAAATTTGATCGAAATGAATTTGAAGCAACTCAATATGTTGCAGCTTAAAGAGGTTCTCCGCCGCCTAGATTTAAAGGTGTCGGGAAATAAAGCGGAGTTAATTAAGCGCTTGCAGGAGGAAAGTGATGACATGGTGACACCCGTTGTTGAAGCCGTCTTGGAAGAGGCAGCAGGTATGGATGCAGAGGAGGACGATGACGGGAGCACGGGACAGCTGGAAGTACAGGTAAGGGAGCTACATGGTGTAGTGGAAGCCCTAAGTGCACAGCTAGAGGCTCTTCGTCCGCTGGTGACAAGTGTTCCGCAAGCGGACATGTCAGTGCATGCAAGAAATCCATACAACAACGCACATACGCCGCTACATACGTTACAGTTGTCGCCTCCAGTAATGCACGCAGTCGCAACATCAGTTTCAACAAAAACGGTACCAGTACAGTACACAGTAGCATCGTCGACCGTTACACAGCCGAAAGCAGCAGTTGTCGTCGCGCAGACGTCGACGTCGCAGCCAAGCTATCTGCTGACTCAGCAGGGTAGTTTGTCAACGCACATTCGTTCAACAGCACAACAAGTGGCACATGCGCCACTGTATAATATACCAGTTCACCAGAATATGACGCCGCAAACACATGTAGACAGAGCAAGAGAGAGACACACTCTGCAAGAAATCGCAGCAATTTTGCCTGTTTATGATCCGTGTGACAACGATTATACATCTGTACAGTTTGTACAACGAATTGACCAATTAAGAGAGTTGTACAATTGGGATGACTCTTTGCTTATCTTCGCCGTATTGGGTAAGCTTAAAGGTGTTGCCAAGCGATGGGCAGATGCACAGCCTGTTTTTAGAGAGTGGAGTGAGTTTGTAAGTATATTTCTAATAGATTTTCCATATGTGTATAACGCTGCTGATGCGCATATACGTTTAATGAATTCAAGAATAGGTCGGGACGAAAAGGTTATAGAGTTTTATTATTGAATGCTTGCAGTGGGTCGTCGTGAACAAATCGATGATGTGTCAATAATTCGGTATATAATAAATGGTCTCTATGATGAGTATGTAAAGCGTACGTTAAGCGCAATGAATTTTGTAAAGTGCTCAGATTTACTGCAATCATTGACGAATTTGACAGCGAGTCAAATGTGTAAGAGAAGAGTAGGTAGCACAGAACAAAGAGTAGTGTCGCAGAATTCGGCACGGGTTAAAGAATTTACAACAGACAAAACAAAAAGTGAGGTAGGTCCGATATGTTTTAAATGCAAAGAGAGAGGACACATTGCCAGAAATTGCGTTAAGAAGCAACATAAAAATGGAAAAGCTCCAAATGATAGAGTGAATAGTGTAGAGAGTGAGGAAGTTAACACAAGTATAGAAGAAGAGGCAACAGTTAATAAAATTCAAATTATAGAACCACAAAAAGAATTACGCAAGTGTATTAAGATTTTGGGAAAAGAAGAGATTGATTGCAATGCGTTGATTGATTCGGGTAGTTCAAAGTCGCTTTTTAAGAGATCAATTGCTAAGAGATGTAGTAAATGCTATACATCATGTGAGGAGAAGCTAATTGGTTTTGCAGGTGGTGAATTGATCTGTAAAGAGAAAATTTTAGTGAAGATTAAATTCGATGAAATGGTGTATGAGGTAGAATTATTGATTATCGATGACTCGATAATGAAATATGATGCACTAATAGGAATTGATATACTATCGAAGGGAAAGGTAGTTATTGAAGGTGGTAAGTGCAGTATAATGGCTATCGATAGAAAAGCGGTTGATGTAGGGAATCATCTACAACCGGAAACAATGAATAATTTATTTTGTTTATTGGAAAGGTATGGGCACTGTTTTGGGGAAAGCTTGTGTGAACTAGGAAGATCTAAACGGTTCAAGATGAACATTAGACTAACGACTACAAAGCCAATTGCAAAGAAGCCATACAGCATACCTATTCCAAAACAGCAAGTGGTGGAAAAGATAGTGAATGAATTATTAGAGTTAGGTATAATTCAGAAATCGAAGTCATTATATGCATCTCCTATTGTCTTGGTGCGAAAGTAAAACGGTGAGGATAGGCTTTGCGTTGATTTCCGTGAGCTCAATGCGGTTACTGAGAAGCAGCCATGGTTGATGCCGACCGTAGATGGTGTGCTGGCTACGTTAGCTGGAAAGAAGTTTTTCACCACACTCGACCTTATGTCTGGTTACTATCAGATAGAGTTGGAAGAACAGTCACGATATTTCACTGCGTTTGTGACTCACAACGGTCATTATGAGTTTACCAGAATGCCGTTTGGGTTACGCAATGCTCCGTGTGCGTTTCAACGGATGATGTCGAACTTGATAGCACCACTCAGCAACAAGGTGATCAGCTACGTCGATGAAGTTATAATTGCAAGTCACACCGAAGATGAAAATTTATTGCACGTAAAAGAATTTCTCGAAATAATTGAACAAGAAGGGTTAACGCTTCGACTGTCGAAGTGCACGTTTATGAGACGTGCGGTATCATTTTTGGGACACGAAGTAAACGAAGGTGGCGTGCGGCCAGGCGCGATGAAAACAAGAGCCATCAAGAATTTTCCAGTACCTCGTAATCAACTAGAAGTCCGTCGTTTCCTTGGACTTACAGGTTTCTTCCGTAAGTTCGTCAGTGGGTATGCCTTGATTGCTAAGCCGCTCACTGAATTGACAAGAAAGAATATTGATTTTGTATGGAGTATAACATGCGAAGATGCTTTTCGAAAGTTGATCGATCATATCACGAACTCACCGGTTCTTACAATTTATGATGTCACCAAGGTACATGAGTTACACACTGATGCTTCGAGCGTAGGACTCACAGCGATACTGCTACAGTATAACGACACTGGTAACTTGAAGCCGGTGGCTTATTTTAGCAGGGCTTGTACAGAAGCTGAAAAGAATTATCATGCATACGAACTAGAAGTGTTAGCTGTTGTTGAGGCATGTCAACGATTCCGAACGTTCCTGTTGGGTAAACACTTCACCGTCGTCACCGATTGCCAAGCCATATCATGTGCGAAACTTACGACGCCGATGCGTCCACGAGTTGCAAGATGGTTGCTCAGGCTTCTTGAATATGACTACGATATTGTACATCGGGCTGGAACATCAATGTGTCATGTCGATGCAATGAGTCGAGGTCCAGAAAAGCTATCGAATACAGTCAACAAGGAAGGCAGTCACATCCAAGCATTGTCAGTTGATGACTGGGTGTCAGTGATGCAGCAGCAAGACAGCAAGCTGAGGATAATCATTGACGTATTGAGGGGTTTAGCAAACTCTGATCAGCAAGCTCAGATCAAGTCAGAATACTTGTTGAAAAATCACCGACTATTCAAACGAAACATGAAGGATAGTTATCCACTGGTTGTTCCAAAGGGAATGAGATGGCGAATAGTAAAACTATACCATGACGATTGCGGGCATCCAGGTGTTGAAGGCACCGTGAAGAGGACGATGAAACATTTTTGGTTTCCTCGTATGAGAAATTTCGTCAAGGGATACATTAAATCATGTATCGAATGTTGCTACCATCGCCACCCAGGGCGAAAACAGTCCGAGTTGTTCGGGATGGACGTCCCAAAGTTGCCATTCCAGGTTTTGCATATGGATCACTTGGGTCCATTTGTGAAGAGCCGACGCGGGTACGAATACGTTCTGGTAATTATAGACGCTCTAACCAGATATGCAGTTATTACTCCTACGAGGTCAACAAAGACAAAGCCAGTAACAGAAGCATTGAATCAACTTACGTTGTACTTTGGTCTGCCGCAGAGGGTAGTCACAGATCGTGGGACAGCTTTCACATCCACGACGTTTACATCATACTGTAATACCAACAACATACAGCACGTTAAGGTGGCAGTGCGCACACCGCGTTCTAACGGGCTGGCCGAGCGAGTCAACCAAGCAGTGTTGGCATATTTAAAACCGTCAATCGGTAATCCAAGAGATTGGGACATCCAATTACGTTCATTGCAATGGGTAATGAATACGAAAGTAAATTCAACGACTAAGTATGCTCCTATTGATTTAGTATACGATTTTCCACTTCGTGACATAAGCGGAAACAAAGTATTAGCTGCTGTACATGATGATGATGTACAGCTACTGATGAACAAACGGCGCGATGAAGCTACTCGCAACATAGAAACCGCCCGAGCTAAATGGAAAGCTAGATTCGATGCGAAACACTCCAAACCAGAGCCGTATGCAGAAGGTGACTTAGTACTGTTAGCAGCACCTGTTCCTAGCACTGGTGAATCTCGAAAGCTCCAACCACATTACAAAGGGCCATACATCGTGAAGAAGGTTCTACGATTCAATCGATACGTCGTCGAAGATGTTGATGGGCATCAATGCTCTCAACGTCGATATTCAACAATAGCAACCACCGACAACATGAAACCGTGGTGCGTTCTATTTCCGGAGGTTGATGACGAGTATGATGAATCCGGGTACATCACCAACGATCATCCAACTCGGGACGAGTTGAAGCAGCAGGAGAGGCCGAGTTGTCACTCTTAGATTTTAGTCTTAGTATTATAATTCTCTCATATATGTATCTCTTTATTTATTCTCTCATTTAACATACAATGTGCTGTAAACTACGATTGCTTATGTTTTCCTTTTATGTAAGTTCAGTTGTATTTTGACGTTCAAATAAAGAAGACGCCCAGCGGTCATTCTAATCTGTCTGGTGACAAGCAACTCAATATCGTCTGCTAAATGTGTATATACAAGGAAATCGATTTTATACCTAAATATAAGATTGTGGAATTCTTCCAAATGCACTGCCGTTATGGCTTTATGTCAACTTTAGTAAAATGAAGAAGGTTAATTAACTTAAATATTTTAAGTTAATGATTTGAAGCAACTCAATATCGATTGATAAATGTGTATATACAAGAAAATCGATTTTATACCTGAATATAAGATTGTGGAATTCTTCCAAATGCACTGCCGTTATGGCTTTATGTCAACTTTAGTAAAATGAAGAAGGTTAATTAACTTAAATATGTTAAATTAATGATTTAAAGCAACTCAATATCGTCTGCTAAATGTGTATATACAAGGAAATCGATTTTATACCTAAATATAAGATTGTGGAATTCTTCCAAATGCACTGCCGTTATGGCTTTATGTCAACTTTAGTAAAATGAAGAAGGTTAATTAACTTAAATATTTTAAGTTAATGATTTGGAGCAACTCAATATCGATTGACAAATGTGTATATACAAGAAAATCGATTTTATACCTAAACTAGAGGACCCGTCCACGCTTCACTGTGGCTGATACATAGATAATACTACTACTACCATCTATATGATTTCTATTAGTTGGATTATAACTATTAGTTAATGAGATATAGCATTTTTCTGAAGCAACTTGTGTTAGTTTAAAAAAATCGATCATAAAGCATTTCATGTGTCAATAAAGCATTGTTTTTTTGTGAAAAATACTGTTGAATTTGGGCTCAGGGAAATCCACCGTTGAGTTGCAAAGTAGGTGCTCGCAAGTTCATAATCCAACAAAAACAACTAATTCTGAGAAGTGTTTAAGTACTCTCTAATCGCAATAAATAAAGAAATATAGCTCCATCATTTCCCGCTGGAGTCCAATCGACAGTCATTCTAGTGGACTGCACATGACGAAGTTGGTGGTGATGGTTTTCAGGCGTGGAAAAACGAAAAAGGCAGCTGGAAAGGTTGTGACATCAGTCTTTAGGGATGCACGTGGTATAATACATACCCAACGACTGATTACTGAACCAATTATAATCTATTTCACGGCGTATTTGGTTGCAGTTCTTTTCTTCTATTCCAAATACTTAGCAATTGTATTATGGAAAATGTCAATGTTATTGGAAGTGTTTCCGCTGGCTGTACTGTATTCTCTGGGTTAAAAAACACTCTTCAGCCATTCTTCAAATAAAATGCGAGACGCACAACAGTCAAAAAACGTTCATGAATTGCAGAAGTAAATACCCTACAAAGCGCTTTATTGCAGTTCACGTATCGACCGTATCGTTCGAGACCAATAACCGCCATATTGGTCCCTTTGATAACGTACTTACAAACGTATTTTATAGATTACACCAAACTGCAATACTAAACATTGATATGAGTTTTGAATGTGAATTAGACAACAGTGGAGAATATAGTACGATCAATATGTTCTCAACTTCGATATTCACTACTCTAAGTTGAATGGTAAATGTCCCGGCATTGTCGTCTGATGAGCTACGACGATAGAGTGGATATCCATCATTTCCAGTTTGCGTTTCCGAAAGAAAAGCACGTGGATAGTGTTTCGTGCATTTATTGCAAGTGGGATGTCTGCAAGGTCCATGCACCATATTGGTTTTCATCGCTTCGTAGAATAATGGATCTTTCTCTGCATGAGGAATTTCGGCAGAAATGATTTCATCAATTTGATCTGGTGTAACCACCATCCACCATTCAAAGAAAAATGTGTGCCTGGGGCAAACCTCTTTTTTGCAACTCAACAGAGTACATCCAGCATCTGACTGCACCATACTTGTATATACATACGTTGCTTCAAGATAAAGTTCATCAAACACCGTAGCGGTTGTTTGAAAAGTCTTGCTGTATTATCGTGATGATCGCTTGCTGATTGACAGCGATCCATAATTCCACACATATGTCATCGCATCGTGGGAGTCTCATGAAGTTCTTGTGTCTTGAGCTGCCATACGTTGATGGCAAAAAGAACGCCGACCGATATTAGCGCGATGTCTTCGTTGCTTCGTAACAAATTTCAATCTGTAATTGATCACTTCGTTTGAAACACACATAAAGTTTTCACTGAATAATTTTCAATAATTTTTCCGGAATAAAAAAGTAAGCGACCGAAATTGAACGATTCAAATAATTTACAAATCAAAATATTGAAAAACAAAACAAAAAAGAAGTGTATGAAAAGTCACTTTTTGGAAATTTCCAATTTTTCCACTTTTCCTTATGAAAAGTATATGGTTTTTTTATATCTAACCCTTTCCAGATCCACAGCGAACAACTTCTGATTTCATGAAGATTGGTTCCGCCGTTCTCGAGCGTTAGCGTTACTAACAATCATTTTTACTTACATATGTATGTATGTATGTATATACAAAATAAAACGTTTGTATGGGAAAAAGAAAAGGGCTGTTTTTAGGGGTTTCCGGCAACTTTCGTAATTTTTTCTTACATAAGAACCTTCTCCTAATAATAACAAATACAACAAAAAAAAAATCAGCCAAATCGGTTCAGCCGTTTGTGAGTGATGAAATTACAAAGAAAGTGGCATTGATTTTTATATATATAGATATAAGATTGTGGAATTCTTCCAAATGCACTGCCGTTATGGCTTTATGTCAACTTTAGTAAGATGAAGAAAGTTAATTAACTTTGTTTAAATGAGTTAAGCATCCGCCTACTTTACCCGAAAAAACTGGCGCACCCTAATACGACCACGCAATTCACCACAGCTGATGACACTACAACAGAACACCAAGACATCTCACTACAGCTGTACATCAACTAGAGATGAGCGATATTGCGATTTTTAAATCACTGTGATTTCAGTGATTGCTATTTTTAAATCACTGTGATTTTATATTGCTATTGCGATCGCAACTAAGTCGACGTTCAAACGTCGTTGTTGTTGTTGTAGCGGCAGATTCTGCCAATTTGACACTGTTTGGCCGAATAAAAGTCCGGGTCTGTTCCACTTACCACTTACGTAGGTTTTCCGCCTTTCTTTTCACTACATTTTCGCAAATATTGGAGCGGTTCGGCTACCTGACACTTAGAGCGTATTGCATAGTTCATTTGTATGTTGGTATGATGGTTTCACACATTTCTTAGAAGGAAT
Organism: Bactrocera dorsalis; assembly: GCF_023373825.1. Classification (NCBI taxonomy): domain Eukaryota; kingdom Metazoa; phylum Arthropoda; class Insecta; order Diptera; family Tephritidae; genus Bactrocera; species Bactrocera dorsalis. The sequence continues at coordinate 53,419,508 of NC_064307.1, forward strand.
TACCATTAGTGTGGTTGATAATTTGTTTGTTTAGAATACCCGCTTTTAATATTTTCAAGACCAAATAATTAACGCGAGTTTCCTAATCTTTGGGAAAATATTAAAAACCCGTAATTTTTTTATTCCATAATTTTTTCTGAAATTAATTAGTTGCAATTCTTGTTTTCATCACAAAATGCTTTATATAAGAACGTTACACTCAAAACTTCAAACCGCTATGACGAAAAATAGCATATACGATATATACAATACCCTGAAGAAAGTTGTTACTTTTCTGCTATTTGCTATTGTGATCGTAATTCACAGGTTCGAACTGCGATCACAGTTTCGAACTGCGATCACAATTCACTGGTTCGAACTGCGATCACAGAACTGCGATCGCAATCGCAGTTCATAGAAGCGAACTGCTAACGGGTGATTTTTTTGAGGTTAGGATTTTCATGCATTAGTATTTGACAGATCACGTGGGATTTCAGACATGGTGTCAAAGAGAAAGATGCTCAGTATGCTTTGACATTTCATCATGAATAGACTTACTAACGAGCAACGCTTGCAAATCATTGAATTTTATTACCAAAATCAGTGTTCGGTTCGAAATGTGTTTATCGACAAATTTTGTTCAGCGATGAGGCTCATTTCTGGTTGAATGGCTACGTAAATAAGCAAAATTGCCGCATTTGGGGTGAAGAGCAACCAGAAGCCGTTCAAGAACTGCCCATGCATCCCGAAAAATGCACTGTTTGGTGTGGTTTGTACGCTGGTGGAATCATTGGACCGTATTTTTTCAAAGATGCTGTTGGACGCAACGTTACGGTGAATGGCGATCGCTATCGTTCGATGCTATCAAACTTTTTGTTGCCAAAAATGGAAGAACTGAACTTGGTTGACATGTGGTTTCAACAAGATGGCGCTACATGCCACACAGCTCGCGATTCTATGGCCATTTTGAGGGAAAACTTCGGACAACAATTCATCTCAAGAAATGGACCCGTAAGTTGGCCACCAAGATCATGCGATTTAACGCCTTTAGACTATTTTTTGTGGGGCTACGTCAAGTCTAAAGTCTACAGAAATAAGCCAGCAACTATTCCAGCTTTGGAAGACAACATTTCCGAAGAAATTCGGGCTATTCCGGCCGAAATGCTCGAAAAAGTTGCCCAAAATTGGACTTTCCGAATGGACCACCTAAGACGCAGCCGCGGTCAACATTTAAATGAAATTATCTTCAAAAAGTAAATGTCATGAACCAATCTAACGTTTCAAATAAAGAACCGATGAGATTTTGCAAATTTTATGCGTTTTTTTTTTAAAAAAAGTTATCAAGCTCTTAAAAAATCACCCTTTATTTATAAAAAGTGATCGCAGTTGCGATTTGCGATTTTTCAATCACAGTGAAAAAATCACCGGTAGTGAAATATTGCTCATCACTAACATCAACCCACTCATCAAAAAGGGATAGAAAAAAAGGGAAAGCGGACACAATTCGACTTTCGTTCAAAGCAATTCGACACATGCACATCGCACATCTACATTCACTTGTGCACTGCGCCGCGTTAGCACTAAACGCTAATCTACTTCGTTAACGTCAACACCGATCCTGTGCACATATCAATATATGTTTTTCTTCCGTCACTGATCTGGCGCGCGATCGGCGATATAAACCGAAGGAGGAATCAGACATTGGCGGAATTTCAGTCGACAATAATTTCGTTGCCCTCGGAACGGTTTTTATACAATCATCTTAGTTATAACATTTATAGCTTAATAAAAATAAAATAAACTTTAATCTATGTAACCGAAATAACTCGCATTTGAAATTGTAAATATGTTGTTGTTTGGAGATGTTCAATTCCACTTCCATGAAATTCAATGATGATTTCGGCTGATTTTTGATGAATTCAGGACAGTTTCTATGGAATTTCCAGTGTTCACGAATTTTGATTGGCCCACATGTTGATCGTCATTTATGTCCTCACGACCACCTTGAAAACGTTGAAACCACTCGTGCACTCTGCTACGCGATAAGCAATCATCGCCATAAACTTGTATCATCAATTGAAACGTTTTGGTAAAAGTTTTACCAATTTTAAAACAAAATTTAATTTTGGCTCTCTGTTCGAAGCTCATTTTCGCACCCATAACACAAACATGTGGATAATCTATAAAGATAGCAGATTCTAACGCCCCAGTTCACATATAGATGGTACCACCAGGGTGCTGCAATAGTGATCGGATCTTAACAATTTCTTCGTAGAATGCATCATTGGCTTTCGTGAAGATACCTCGTCAACACAAATATTTTATTCCGATCGATCGGGTTCCATGACAGCTCTATGCTATAGCTGTCCGACATCGACAGATTCCTTATGCGGTCTCCGATGTTTACTTCTGGGTGTTATGGTAAATTTGGGTACAATACAATAAACTAGAAAAAGCTCTCTCTTCTTTCACAAGTGGTGTTGCTTAGACTCGCGTTACCTTGTATTAAAGAAAAAAGGGAACTTCGGAACGCAAATCGAAATTAAAAGCTGGAGCACGGAGCACGTCTGCGGTGTGTCGAATCGAAAACCAAAAAGAGCCTAGTGCCGTGTCCGTCGGTCCCTTTTGTTCTTTTTTGTGTGGTGTCCTCATGTGTGTTAAATTCGTGATGTTGGTATTGTGTGCGTGTGATGTGGAATGTGATGATGATGTGGTATGAAATGAAGATGTGGTGTGGAATGATGATGTGGTGAATGTAATGTGTGTGGTGTGGAAGTGTAATATTGTGAGGGGGGTTTGAGACTCATCTAGCCATCCCGGCCACCCTAGGCAACTGATTAGCCTAGGAGTCGCTGCAGCTGTTGCAGCGTTGCCACGACGCTGCTAAGACCCGTGGATCGCCGTGGTGGGGGTCTAGGCTGACGACGCCGGATAGGAATTCCGCCCCGCTGATGCACTCGCGTTACGGGTTGATGCCTTGTTGCGTGGCTGCGAGGTATAGTTGGCCTATGATCGTCGCGCATCGCGGTGCGATGTAGCAGCGTGTGATGCGGCCGGTTGCAGATTTGGCATAAACCCCTCGACTCACACTCGTGCAACCTATGCGTCTGCGATAGGCAGTTCACACAGTGCCCTTGTGCCTAGGCAACTCGCTGCCATTGTAACGATCGCATCCCTCTGAATATCCCACAATGGTGCAGGCGATGTGGTCGTCGACATAGGGGGCAACTTATGCGATGCCCGTCCAAGACCTGTGATGAGCGGTTGCCTGTTGCAGGTGCGGTTGCCGATGCTGTAGCCGGTGCTGTTACCGGTGTTGTTGCCGGTCCTGTTACGGACCGTACGGTTGACGTGGCCAATACTTGGGTATCTACGTCCATGGTAAACTATGTATAAAGGAGATTATTAATTAGAAATCTGTCATACAATTAGATATTGGCGATCGTGCCACGATATGTGGCATGAATGGGCGGTCGTATGGATCGACCATTTTTTGTTTTTTTTTAGTTTTCTTTACGATTTGTTATTTTTATGTACGGTTTGTTATTTTCATTTACGGTTTGTCATTTTCTGACGGTTGTTATTTTTTAACGGTTGGTATTGGCGTATTTCTCGTTTTCATTTGATTAGCTTATTGGGACACGATAATATCGGTTTCTTTTTGCGGTTTTTCGGATTCGTGATCATCGGGATTTGGCAAAAAGCATAGCTTCACGAGCGGTCTGGTTAGCGTTCCGTTTTGCGTACGGAGATCAACGATTCGTATGTGACCGTCGGAGCCGTAATGTAGCTTTTCTATGCGGCCCAGCCGCCACTCGGTGGGGGGTAGACAATCATCGTGAATTAGGACACAGTCTCCAAGTTTAGGCGCTTGTGCAGGAGTGTTCCAACGGTATCTTTTATCTAGATCCTTTATGTACTCGTCCTTCCAGCGTCGGCTGAAATCATAATGGAGAATTTTAATTCATTCCCATCGATTTAATAGGGATAGCGACTCCACGCCTGGCTCAGGAATGGCCAGGATGGGTGCTCCTTTTAGAAAATGCCCTGGAGTTAAGGCGGCGAAATCTGAGGGGTCTTGCGATAGTACTGTGAGTGGCCGTGAATTGAGACCGGCTTCAATTCGATTTAATAGCGTCGTGAACTCTTCGTAATTGAATTTATAATTTCCAGCTACCCGTTTGAGATGGGTTTTGAAGCTTTTTACAGCTGATTCCCATAAACCGCCCATATGAGGAGCGCTTGGGGGTATAAATTGCCAATTGATACCTTGAGGGGCGTACTTTTGTATGATGTCGGGTGACACTTGTTTTAAAAAATCCACAAATTGCTTTTCTGTGGCTCGTTGAGCTCCGATAAAGGTTTTGCCATTATCGCTCATGATTTTTGATGGGTAGCCACGTCGAGCGACGAAGCGAGCAAATGCCGCGAGAAAAGCGTCCGTCGTCAGATTACTACACAGCTCAACGTGTACTGCCTTTGTCGTGAAACATACATAGCATTTCATGAGAGTGGGAGACCTTAACATGGACGCCTTTACCTGTTGTGGTGAAAGGCAGAGCGAAATTGCAGCGTTCAGGTGGAAGTGCTGCCATAATCTGCGTTCGCATCTTCTGTTTGTGCATAGTGCAAATCTTGCACGTGAAGATGCACTTCTTGATTTGCGGCTTAAGACGGGGGATATAATACTCCTGGCGTACCATCTGTTGCATGAGACGATGTTCGGCGTATAGCATTAAGAGGTGGATGTAGTGGAGGAACAGTGTGGCAAATGGTGAGCTCTCTGGGATTATTATGGGATGGCGTTCGTTATATGTTAGGCTCGAATTAGCAAGCCGACCATTGGCACGAAGCAGAAATGGGTTGAGGACTAAGAGTGAGCTCTTTTTATCAATCGGCTTCGATTCTCTTAGTAGGGATATATCGCGGCTGAAATAGCGCGCTTGTGTATATGTTATTAGTGCGACCTTTGCCTTTTGTAACTCTAGGTGCGTCACTGTGTTGCATGGGAAATTATGTGATCCCTTAACTTTGATTTTGAGTTGTTCTATAAATTTGAACATATAAGCAACTACTCTGAGAGCTCTTGGAAACGATGAAAATCGTTCAAGGATGTCGGTATCATCCAATAATGTGTGAAAGGTGGCGATTTTTTGACCTTCTGGGGCGATAATGTTGCGCATGGGGGATTGTGGCCAAGAATCAGGAGATTCTATCAACCATCTGGGGCCATTCCACCAGAGGGTGGTAGTGGCAAGGTGCAGTGGCTTGCACCCTCTTGTACCTAGATCGGCAGGATTGTCAGCACTGGCTACGTGACGCCAAGTGGTTGATCCCACTAGGTCAAGAATTTGAGACGTTCGGTTAGAAATATACGTCTTCCATGCATGTGGTGGTTTTTTCAACCAGGCTAGTACAATTTCTGAATCGGACCACATATATAGTTTGGATTTTGTCATATTTAAATGCATTTGCACCATGGCTACTAATTTTGAAAGTAGTAGTGCGCCACATAACTCAAGTCGTGGGAGACTTATAGTTTTTAAAGGTGCCACCTTTGCTTTTGCTACTAATAAGTGGCTTGTGGTCGTGGTGTCACTTTGCGTGCGCACATAGACAGTAGCGCAGTATGCTTTTTCTGAGGCGTCACAAAAGCCATGTAATTCGACTTTGTGTTCGGGGGAGTAGTTTACCCATCGTGGAGTTTGTATCTGAGAAATGTCATTCAGATTTTTTGCGAACTGGGACCATTTTTCTAAGCGAAGAGGTTTCACTTGTTCGTCCCAATCGGTTCCATCTAGCCATAATTCTTGTATTAAACTTTTCACTTGGATCATAATTGGCGAAAGCCATCCTGCGGGGTCGAAAAGTTTTGCCACCGAGGATAAAATCTGTCTTTTCGTTATGGCTGATAATGCGGATATGGACTCTGTCGTGTATGAGAACTGGTCCGATATCGCATTCCATTGGATGCCTAATGTTTTTGTTGTACTTTCCTTTTCGAAAATAAGGAAATTAGTGTCCAACAAATTTTCTTTTGGTATATTTTTTAATATACTTGGGTGATTCGCCGTAATCTTTTTTAATGGAAACCCTGCGGATGTGAGGGCTTGGATTACTTGTGATAATGATTCGTATGCTTGTGGAAGACTGCGACTTCCAGACAGAATATCGTCTACATACGTTTGTGTTTTTAACACCTGGGTCGCCAGAGGAAATTCTGACTTAGTATTGTCTGCCAATTCGTGGAGTGTTCGAATGGCTAAATATGGTGCACAGTTAACGCCAAAGGTAACTGTTTTTAATTTGAAGTCGCGTAAAGGACTGGTGGGGGATCTTCGGAACATAATACGTTGAAAATCTTGGTCGTCTTAATGTACGCCTATTTGCCGATACATTTTTTCAACGTCCCCATTGAATACGTATTTGTATATACGTCAGTTTAGAATAAGCAGCATTAAATCAGGTTGGAGCGTGGGTCCCGTAAACAGGATATCGTTTAGGGAATTCCCCGAGCTAGTGGATCTTGATTTGAAGCAACTCAATATCGATTGATAAATATATATATAAAAGAAAATCGATTTTATACCTAAATGCAATATAAGATTATGGAATAATTCCAAATGCACTGCCGTTATGGCTTTATGTCAACTTTAGTAAAATGAAGAAAGTTAATTAACTTAAATATGTTAAACTAATGATTTGAAGCAACTCAATATCGATTGATAAATGTATATATACAAGAAAATCGATTTTATACCTAAATGCAATATAAGATTATGGAATTCTTCCAAATGCATTGCCGTTATGGCTTTATGTCAACTTTAGTAAAATGAAGAAGGTTAATTAAATTAAATATCTTAAATTAATGATTTGAAGCAACTCAATATCGATTGATAAATGTATATATATAAGAAAATCGATTTTATACCTAAATGCAATATAAGATTATGGAATTCTTCCAAATACACTGCCGTTATGGCTTTATGTAAACTTTAGTAAAATGAAGAAGGTTAATTAAATTAAATATGTTAAATTAATGATTTGAAGCAACTCAATATCGATTGATAAATGTATATATACAAGAAAATCGATTTTGTACCTAAATACAATATAAGATTACGGAATTCTTCCAAATGCACTGCCGTTATGTCTTTATGTCAACTTTAGTGAGATGAAGAAGGTTAATTAACTTAAATATGTTAAATTAATGATTTGAAGCAACTCAATATCGATTGATAAATGTGTATATACAAGAAAATTGATTTTGTACCTAAATATAAGATTGTGGAATTTTTGCAAATTCGCTGCCGTTACGGCTTTATGTCAACTTTAGTAAAATGAAGAAGGTTAATTAACTTAAATATATTAAATTAATGATTTGAAGCAACTCAATATCGACTGATAAATGTGTATATACAAGAAAATCGACTTTATACATAAATATAAGATTGTGGAATTTTTGCAAATTCGCTGCCGTTACGGCTTTATGTCAACTTTAGTAAGATGAAGAAGGTTAATTAACTTAAATATATTAAATTAATGATTTGCAGCAACTCAATATCGACTGCTAAATGTGTATATATAAGAAAATCGATTTTATACCTAAATGCAATATAAGATTATGGAATTCTTCAAATGCACTGCCGTTATGGCTTTATGTAAACTTTAGTAAAATGAAGAAGGTTAATTAACTTAAATATATTAAATTAATGATTTGAAGCAACTCAATATCGATTTATAAATGTATAAGTTAACAGTAGTTAACGCACTGAAACGCTCATGCTGCCAAAAATTGCAAAGTATGCAGTCTGCATCGTTCGCTTCATGCGCGATCAAATTAAAATGTTTGGTCAGCTGTAGTAATTCGATCAGCTCGATGCATGAGCATGGCACATGAGCGTGGGAAGTGCCTATGCAAGCAATAACGTCGAGCAAACGGCAGCAGCGACGGCAAAGATAGGAGGTTAGCAATAAGCTTACAAATAATGAAATAAATCAGTTTTAGTACGAAACTCAACCTGTTAGTATCATTCTCAAAAATAACTTAACTCTGGATAGTCGACAACACCGTCGCTATCCCAAAGGAGTAATAACAAGAAGATCAAAAATAACTAGTGTGAATATCATCTTCAAGAATAACTTAACTCTGGATAGTCGACAACACCGTCGCTATCCCAAAGGAGTAATAACAAGAAGATTAAAAATAACTGGCGCCCAACCAGAATAAAACCCACGCCGGAAGGAACACCACCTGGAGGCAGAGGAATCAAGACACCTTCTAGAGGAATTGAGACACCAACCGACAAATAATGTAAGTGAAACTTTTTTTCCCTCCGCCTTCTGTTTACATAATCATATCAGTGAAAATTTGACAATTAAGTGTGGTTAGTGTGATTGCAATAAACAATCTGTCTGGAAAAATAAGTGAACGGGCGACAAAATTTATATCAAGCAACTGCATAAACTGCCAGTTAAGATACGTACTAGATATTTGCAGTAAACAGGATTGCACTTTGTTCCCCATTTTTGTTTTTTTTGTGCACTTACGTCCGCTACCCGTTCGTGCCATCTTAACTACCTTGCATGAGCAAGCTTGACACTAGTGAACTGTTGGATAGACTTGACAACCAACTCTTGACAAGTAAACGTTTCAGGCGCGAACAAGACATGAACGAACAACAACTGCAGGGCATTATCAATGCGGCCGTTAGCGCCGCACTACAAGTTCAAAGGAAAGACTTTGAAACCAAGCTAGAGCAGCTTACAAACCGGTTTCAGGCCACAACTGTGGCAGCTGCTGACATTAAGACATATGAACCAATAAAGATCATAGACGGGGTAGAATGTCATGAGGGTCTGGATGCAGTTAAATCACTTCCAGAGTTCGATGGCTCACAGGAGCAATATGTCTCCTGGCGGCAGGCAGCTATGGCCGCGTATGATATATTTAAAACCTATGTGGGTAGTTCAAAACACTACCAAGCTGTCCTCATAATTCGCAACAGAATTAGGGGATCGGCTGATGCAGTTTTAGCATCATTCAACACGGTCCTTAATTTCGACGCTATCATTAGCCGTTTAGATTTTACATACTCAGACAAGCGACCATTGCATCTGCTCGAACAAGAGCTAGCAACGCTGAGGCAAGGACAGTTGACTATTATTCAATTTTATGAGGAGGTTGAGAAAAAACTCACACTTCTCACAAATAAAACTACAATGACCTTTGATACTGACCAGGCACGGTATATGAACGACAAGCATAGGACCGATGCGCTGCGCGTATTCGTCTCTGGGTTAAGGAGAAACCTCACGGATGTTCTTTTTGCAGCCCAGCCCAAAGATTTGCCCTCGGCTCTTGCAATGGCCCAGGAGATAGAAGGAAATCATGATAGACACGCATTTGCGGCCCAGTTTGCAAGATCGTTGGAGGAAAAAAACCTCAGGCAACATCAAAATCGATCTTATCAGAAGCAGTCCGACATTCTGTACAGGACTGGAAAAAACCCTTATTTCACCAGGAAGCAAGGAGCTCGACCTCCAAAGCGCGACCAAGTTGAGAAAATGGAAGTCGATCCATCCTCGAGGTTCCGTCAGAGCACTAACTTTACAAACCAGAACAACCAAATTACCCATAACTCAAGCTTACCTATAGCACATCCCTCTGGCAACAGTCAACCACAAGGTGCGTTCAAGAGACCTGCGAATTCTCAAAGGACGTCGGACTACAGACGCCAGAGGATTAACCATTTGACAGAAGAAAGAGACGAAGCGTACGAAAAGCAATATGATCAAGCCGCTTATGATGCAGCGGCAGAAATAGAGGCTGAAAATGAAACTGAGTATGAAGAAGATGCGCTTAATTTTTTAGCGGAGAGTCCCTGCTCCCGTTTGTCCAACGAACAGTAGCAGGGAAATCGTTAAAATTCTTAATTGACACCGGGGCGTCAAAAAGTTATATTAAACCTAACATAAGCCCTTTATCCTCTGTCCCAGTACAGACCCCGTTTGTGGTTAAATCAATTCACGGATTTAACAGAATTGGGAGCAAAAGCTTCATTATGATGTTTGGCATAAATAGCCCTTTTTTTCATTTACCCGGTCTCACAACTTTTGACGGCATAATTGGACTCGACCTATTGACACAGGCGGAAGCAACTATTGATCTCGCGTCAGAACTGATCCACTTTAAGGGAGGATCTGAAACTCTGAGATTCCACAAATGTGCTCAAGTCAATTTCACAAAAATTGAAGACATAGAAGTTCCAGCTAACGTCCGTGCAGATTTTCTACAAATGATGACAAAGCATTTGAAGGCATTTGCCGACTCGAGCAAGTTACTCCCGTTTAATACCAATGTTGTTGCCACCATTCGCACGGAGGATAATGAGCCAGTCTACTCCAAAATGTACCCATTCCCCATGGGAGCTGCTGACTTTGTGAGCCAAGAAATCAAGGATCTACTTAAAAATGGCATCATTCGACCATCTAGGTCTCCATATAACAACCCCATATGGGTTGTCGGAAAAAAGGGCACAGACCTCACAGGAGCGCCTAATAAGCGGTTGGTGGTAGATTTCCGAAAATTAAACTCCAAAACCATCGCGGACAAGTACCCAATGCCGAGTATCAGTATGATACTTTCAAACCTGGGAAAGGCCAAGTATTTCACCACCCTGGACTTGAAATCTGGATACCATCAAATTATGTTAGCAGACACGATAGGGAAAAGACTTCCTTTTCAGTAAATGGAGGAAAGTATGAATTCTGCCGTTTGCCCTTTGGGCTAAAAAATGCTTCTAGCATTTTCCAAAGGGCCATAGATGATGTTCTGCGTGATAGGATTGGTAAAACCTGCTATGTTTACGTCGATGACGTTATTGTGTTTTCCGAAAACGAAGAGGACCACATACACCATGTTGGACAAGTTCTAAAGAGCCTTTATGATGCCAATATGATGGTCTCAAAGGAGAAATCACAGTTTTTTAAAGAAAGTGTAGAGTTTCTGGGATTTATTGTTACGAAAGAGGGGACAAAAATCAGCCCAGACAAGGTCAGAGCAATCAGAGACTTTAAGCAACCAAGCAACTTGTTCGAGCTGAGATCCTTTATTGGTCTGGCGAGTTACTATAGGCGCTTTATAAAGGACTTTGCAGCAATAGCAAGGCCCTTAACAAGCTTATTAAAAGGTGAGAGCGGAAGAGTTAGCAAGTTCCGTTCAAAAAACATCCCGGTATCCTTTGATGAAATCCAGACGACTGCGTTTGATAAGCTTAGAAATATTCTTGCTTCCGAAGATGTTATTCTTCATTACCCAGATTTTTCAAAACCATTCGATTTGACTACTGATGCCTCCTCAAGTGGCATAGGTACAGTACTATCTCAGGGAAATAGACCCATAACAATGATTTCGAGGACGCTGAAGGATAGGGAGATAAACTACGCGACAAACGAAAGGGAACTATTAGCTATCGTTTGGGCCTTGGACAGCCTCCGGCACTACCTCTACGGTAAGAGTGACATACGAATCTATACAGATCATCAGCCTCTAGTTTTCGCGGTCTCGGATAGGAACCCAAATTCCAAGATAAAACGTTGGAAAGCGCGAATTGAAGAGAGTGGCGCAAAGGTATTTTACAAACCTGGGAAAGAAAACTACGTTGCAGACGCATTATCGCGTCAAAGTATTAACGTTTTACAGGAATCAGTACAGTCCGATGCAGCGACAGCACACAGTGAAGTATCTTTAACTCATGTGATTGAGACTATCGATAAGCCCCTGAATTGCTTCAGGAATCAGATAGTTATAGAAGAGTCTTCTACCCCCACAAAACGGACATTTATCTTGTTTGGCACAAAGACTCGTCATCAGATCATCTTTAACGACTGGCTTAAATTGCTAGCAGAAGTGAAAGAAGTCGTAAAGCCGGACGTAGTAAATGCTTTACACTGCGACCTGCACGTTTTGGCACGCATTCAGGATGACTTGGTCAGAGTTTTCCCTGCCACCAAATTCTGGCACTGCAAGAACATGGTAACAGATGTTGTTAACAAAGACGAGCAAAAGGAGATAGTAACGATGGAGCATAATAGGGCACATAGAGCCGCCCAGGAGAATATAAAGCAGATCCTACTCGATTACTATTTCCCGAAAATGGGAAAAATTGCGTCAGAAATTGTTGTGTAACCCTTGCTGGATCAATCATCTTACTAAGGCGTAGGCGGCAAAGAGAAACTTCTATGGCGGTGCGTCAAGTGCTGGAAAGGTTGGGTATGGCCGAGGACGACCATGTTTTGGAAGAGGGAGTAGTTAACAGTAGTTAACGCACTGAAACGCTCATGCTGCCAAAAATTGCAAAGTATGCAGTCTGCATCGTTCGCTTCATGCGCGATCAAATTAAAATGTTTGGTCAGCTGTAGTAATTCGATCAGCTCGATGCATGAGCATGGCACATGAGCGTGGGAAGTGCCTATGCAAGCAATAACGTCGAACAAACGGCAGCAGCGACGGCAAAGATAGGAGGTTAGCAATAAGCTTACAAATAATGAAATAAATCAGTTTTAGTACGAAACTCAACCTGTTAGTATCATTCTCAAAAATAACTTAACTCTGGATAGTCGAAAACACCGTCGCTATCCCAAAGGAGTAATAACAAGAAGATCAAAAATAACTAGTGTGAATATCATCTTCAAGAATAACTTAACTCTGGATAGTCGACAACACCGTCGCTATCCCAAAGGAGTAATAACAAGAAGATTAAAAATAACTTATATATACAAGAAAATCGATTTTGTACCTAAATACAATATAAGATTACGGAATTCTTCCAAATGCACTGCCGTTATGGCTTTATGTCAACTTTAGTGAGATGAAGAAGGTTAATTAACTTAAATATGTTAAATTAATGATTTGAAGCAACTCAATATCGATTGATAAATGTGTATATACAAGAAAATCGATTTTGTACCTAAATATAAAATTGTGGAATTCTTCCAAATGCACTGCCGTTATGGCTTTATGTCAACTTTAGTAAAATTAAGAAGGTTAACTAACTTAAATATTTTAAGTTAATGATTTGGAGCAACTCAATATCGATTGATAAATGTGTATATACAAGAAAATCGATTTTATACCTAAATACAATATAAGATTACGGAATTCTTCCAAATGCACTGCCGTTATGGCTTTATGTCAACTTTAGTAATATCAAGAAGGTTAATTAACTTAAATATGTTAAATTAATGATTTGAAGCAACTCAATATCGATTGATAAATGTGTATATACAAGAAAATCGACTTTATACATAAATATAAGATTGTGGAATTTTTGCAAATTCGCTGCCGTTACGGCTTTATGTCAACTTTAGTAAGAAGAAGAAGGTTAATTAACTTAAATATATTAAATTAATGATTTGAAGCAACTCAATATCGACTGCTAAATGTGTATATATAAGAAAATCGACTTTATACCTAAATGCAATATAAGATTATGGAATTCTTCAAATGCACTGCCGTTATGGCTTTATGTAAACTTTAGTAAAATGAAGAAGGTTAATTAAATTAAATATGTTAAATTAATGATTTGAAGCAACTCAATATCGATTGATAAATGTGTATATACAAGAAAATCGATTTTGTACCTAAATATAAAATTGTGGAATTCTTCCAAATGCACTGCCGTTATGGCTTTATGTCAACTTTAGTAAAATGAAGAAGGTTAACTAACTTAAATATTTTAAATTAATGATTTGAAGCAACTCAATATCGATTGATAAATGTGTATATACAAGAAAATCGACTTTATACATAAATATAAGATTTTGGAATTTTTGCAAATTCGCCGCCGTTACGGCTTTATGTCAACTTTAGTAAGAAGAAGAAGGTTAATTAACTTAAATATATTAAATTAATGATTTGAAGCAACTCAATATCGATTGATAAATGTGTATATACAAGAAAATCGATTTTGTACCTAAATATAAAATTGTGGAATTCTTCCAAATGCACTGCCGTTATGGCTTTATGTCAACTTTAGTAAAATGAAGAAGGTTAACTAACTTAAATATTTTAAGTTAATGATTTGAAGCAACTCAATATCGCTTGATACATGTGTATATACAAGAAATCGATTTTATACCTAAATATAAGATTGTGGAATTCTTCCAAATGCATTGCCGTTATGGCTTTATGTCAACTTTAGTAAAATGAAGAAGGTTAATTAAATTAAATATCTTAAATTAATGATTTGAAGCAACTCAATATCGATTGATAAATGTATATATACAAGAAAATCGATTTTATACCTAAATGCAATATAAGATTATGGAAATCTTCCAAATGCACTGCCGTTATGGCTTTATGTCAACTTTAGTGAGATGAAGAAGGTTAATTAACTTAAATATGTTAAATTAATGATTTGAAGCAACTCAATATCGATTGATAAATGTGTATATACAAGAAAATCGACTTTATACATAAATATAAGATTGTGGAATTTTTGCAAATTCGCTGCCGTTACGGCTTTATGTCAACTTTAGTAAGATGAAGAAGGTTAAATAACTTAAATACATTAAATTAATGATTTGAAGCAACTCAATATCGATTGATAAATGTGTATATACAAGAAATCGATTTTATACCTAAATATAAGATTGCGGAATTCTTCCAAATGCACTGCCATTATGGCTTTATGTCAACTTTAGTAAAATGAAGAAGGTTAACTAACTTAAATATTTTAAGTTAATGATTTGAAGCAACTCAGTATCGATTGACAAATGTGTATATAAAGGGTGATTTTTTAAGAGCTTGATAACTTTTTTTAAAAAAAAAAACGCATAAAATTTGCAAAATCTCATCGGTTCTTTATTTGAAACGTTAGATTGGTTCATGACATTTACTTTTTGAAGATAATTTCATTTAAATGTTGACCGCGGCTGCGTCTTAGGTGGTCCATTCGGAAAGTCCAATTTTGGGCAACTTTTTCGAGCATTTCGGCCGGAATAGCCCGAATTTCTTCGGAAATGTTGTCTTCCAAAGCTGGAATAGTTGCTGGCTTATTTCTGTAGACTTTAGACTTGACGTAGCCCCACAAAAAATAGTCTAAAGGCGTTAAATCGCATGATCTTGGTGGCCAACTTACGGGTCCATTTCTTGAGATGAATTGTTGTCCGAAGTTTTCCCTCAAAATGGCCATAGAATCGCGAGCTGTGTGGCATGTAGCGCCATCTTGTTGAAACCACATGTCAACCAAGTTCAGTTCTTCCATTTTTGGCAACAAAAAGTTTGTTAGCATCGAACGATAGCGATCGCCATTCACCGTAACGTTGCGTCCAACAGCATCTTTGAAAAAATACGGTCCAATGATTCCACCAGCGTACAAACCACACCAAACAGTGCATTTTTCGGGATGCATGGGCAGTTCTTGAACGGCTTCTGGTTGCTCTTCACCCCAAATGCGGCAATTTTGCTTATTTACGTAGCCATTCAACCAGAAATGAGCCTCATCGCTGAACAAAATTTGTCGATAAAAAAGCGGATTTTCACATTTCGAACCGAACACTGATTTTGGTAATAAAATTCAATGATTTGCAAGCGTTGCTCGTTAGTAAGTCTATTCATGATGAAATGTCAAAGCATACTGAGCATCTTTCTCTTTGACACCATGTCTGAAATCCCACGTGATCTGTCAAATACTAATGCATGAAAATCCTAACCTCAAAAAAATCACCCGTTACAAGAAAATCGACTTTATACCTAAATATAAGATTATGGAATTCTTCCAAATGCACTGCCGTTATGGCTTTATGTCAACTTTAGTGAGATGAAGAAGGTTAATTAACTTAAATATGTTAAATTAATGATTTGAAGCAACTCAATATCGATTGATAAATGTGTATATACAAGAAAATCGATTTTATACCTAAATATAAGATTGTGGAATTCTTCCAAATGCACTGCCGTTATGGCTTTATGTCAACTTTAGTAAAATGAAGAAGGTTAACTAACTTAAATATTTTAAGTTAATGATTTGAAGCAACTCAATATCGATTGATAAATGTGTATATACAAGAAAATCGATTTTATACCTAAATACAATATAAGATTACGGAATTCTTCCAAATGCACTGCCGTTATGGCTTTATGTCAACTTTAGTAAGATGAAGAAGGTTAATTAACTTAAATATGTTAAATTAATGATTTGAAGCAACTCAATATCGATTGATAAATGTGTATATACAAGAAAATCGATTTTATACCTAAATATAAGATTGTGGAATTCTTCCAAATGCACTGCCGTTATGGCTTTATGTCAACTTTAGTAAGATGAAGAAGGTTAAATAACTTAAATACATTAAATTAATGATTTGAAGCAACTCAATATCGATTGATAAATGTGTATATACAAGAAAATCGATTTTGTACCTAAATACAATATAAGATTACGGAATTCTTCCAAATGCACTGCCGTTATGGCTTTATGTCAACTTTAGTGAGATGAAGAAGGTTAATTAACTTAAATATGTTAAATTAATGATTTGAAGCAACTCAATATCGATTGATAAATGTGTATATACAAGAAAATCGATTTTATACCTAAATATAAGATTGTGGAATTCTTCCAAATGCACTGCCGTTATGGCTTTATGTCAACTTTAGTAAGATGAAGAAGGTTAATTAACTTAAATATGTTAAATTAATGATTTGAAGCAACTCAATATCGATTGATAAATGTGTATATACAAGAAAATCGATTTTATACCTAAATATAAGATTGTGGAATTCTTCCAAATGCACTGCCGTTATGGCTTTATGTCAACTTTAGTAAAATGAAGAAGGTTAACTAACTTAAATATTTTAAGTTAATGATTTGAAGCAACTCAATATCGATTGATAAATGTGTATAAGCAAGAAAATCGATTTTATACCTAAATACAATATAAGATTACGGAATTCTTCCAAATTCGCTGCCGTTACGGCTTTATGTCAACTTTAGTAAGATGAAGAAGGTTAATTAACTTAAATATTTTAAGTTAATGATTTGAAGCAACTCAATATCGCTTGATACATGTGTATATACAAGAAATCGATTTTATACCTAAATATAAGATTGTGGAATTCTTCCAAATGCACTGCCGTTATGGCTTTATGTCAACTTTAGTAAGATGAAGAAGGTTAATTAACTTAAATATTTTAAGTTAATGATTTGAAGCAACTCAATATCGATTGATAAATGTGTATATACAAGAAAATCGATTTTATACCTAAATATAAGATTATGGAATTCTTCCAAATGCACTGCCGTTATGGCTTTATGTCAACTTTAGTAAGATGAAGAAGGTTAATTAACTTAAATATTTTAAGTTAATGATTTGAAGCAACTCAATATCGATTGATAAATGTGTATATACAAGAAAATCGATTTTATACCTAAATATAAGATTATGGAATTCTTCCAAATGCACTGCCGTTATGGCTTTATGTCAACTTTAGTAAGATGAAGAAGGTTAATTAACTTAAATATTTTAAGTTAATGATTTGAAGCAACTCAATATCGATTGATAAATGTGTATATACAAGAAAATCGATTTTATACCTAAATATAAGATTATGGAATTCTTCCAAATGCACTGCCGTTATGGCTTTATGTCAACTTTAGTAAGATGAAGAAGGTTAATTAACTTAAATATGTTAAATTTATGATTTGAAGCAACTCAATATCGATTGATAAATGTGTATATACAAGAAAATCGATTTTATACCTAATTATAAGATTGTGGAATTCTTCCAAATGCATTGCCGTTATGGCCTTATGTCAACTTTAGTAAGATGAAGAAGGTTAAATAACTTAAATACATTAAATTTATGATTTGAAGCAACTCAATATCGATTGATAAATGTGTATATACAAGAAAATCGATTTTATACCTAAATATAAGATTATGGAATTCTTCCAAATGCACTGCCGTTATGGCTTTATGTCAACTTTAGTGAGATGAAGAAGGTTAATTAACTTAAATATGTTAAATTTATGATTTGAAGCAACTCAATATCGATTGATAAATGTGTATATACAAGAAAATCGATTTTATACCTAAATATAAGATTATGGAATTCTTCCAAATGCACTGCCGTTATGGCTTTATGTCAACTTTAGTAAGATGAAGAAGGTTAATTAACTTAAATATTTGAAGTTAATGATTTGAAGCAACTCAATATCGATTGATAAATGTGTATATACAAGAAAATCGATTTTATACCTAAATATAAGATTATGGAATTCTTCCAAATGCACTGCCGTTATGGCTTTATGTCAACTTTAGTAAGATGAAGAAGGTTAATTAACTTAAATATTTGAAGTTAATGATTTGAAGCAACTCAATATCGATTGATAAATGTGTATATACAAGAAAATCGATTTTATACCTAAATGCAATATAAGATTATGGAATTCTTCAAATGCACTGCCGTTATGGCTTTATGTCAACTTTAGTAAGATGAAGAAGGTTAATTATCTTAAATATGTTAAATTTATGATTTGAAGCAACTCAATATCGATTGATAAATGTGTATATACAAGAAAATCGATTTTATACCTAAATATAAGATTATGGAATTCTTCCAAATGCACTGCCGTTATGGCTTTATGTCAACTTTAGTAAGATGAAGAAGGTTAATTAACTTAAATATTTTAAATTTATGATTTGAAGCAACTCAATATCGATTGATAAATGTGTATATACAAGAAAATCGATTTTATACCTAAATATAAGATTATGGAATTCTTCCAAATGCACTGCCGTTATGGCTTTATGTCAACTTTAGTAAGATGAAGAAGGTTAATTATCTTAAATATATTAAATTTATGATTTGAAGCAACTCAATATCGATTGATAAATGTGTATATACAAGAAAATCGATTTTATACCTAAATATAAGATTATGGAATTCTTCCAAATGCACTGCCGTTATGGCTTTATGTCAACTTTAGTAAAATGAAGAAGGTTAATTAACTTAAATATGTTAAATTAATGATTTGAAGCAACTCAATATCGATTGATAAATGTGTATATACAAGAAAATCGATTTTGTACCTAAATATAAGATTATGGAATTCTTCCAAATGCACTGCCGTTATGGCTTTATGTCAACTTTAGTAAGATGAAGAAGGTTAATTATCTTAAATATGTTAAATTTATGATTTGAAGCAACTCAATATCGATTGATAAATGTGTATATACAAGAAAATCGATTTTATACCTAAATATAAGATTATGGAATTCTTCCAAATGCACTGCCGTTATGGCTTTATGTCAACTTTAGTAAGATGAAGAAGGTTAATTAACTTAAATATTTGAAGTTAATGATTTGAAGCAACTCAATATCGCTTGATAAATGAGTATATACAAGAAAATCGATTTTATACCTAAATATAAGATTATGGAATTCTTCCAAATGCACTGCCGTTATGGCTTTATGTCAACTTTAGTAAGATGAAGAAGGTTAATTAACTTAAATATGTTAAATTTATGATTTGAAGCAACTCAATATCGATTGATAAATGTGTATATACAAGAAAATCGATTTTATACCTAAATATAAGATTATGGAATTCTTCCAAATGCACTGCCGTTATGGCTTTATGTCAACTTTAGTAAGATGAAGAAGGTTAATTATCTTAAATATGTTAAATTTATGATTTGAAGCAACTCAATATCGATTGATAAATGTGTATATACAAGAAAATCGATTTTATA
Source organism: Bactrocera dorsalis (assembly GCF_023373825.1). Taxonomy (NCBI): domain Eukaryota; kingdom Metazoa; phylum Arthropoda; class Insecta; order Diptera; family Tephritidae; genus Bactrocera; species Bactrocera dorsalis. Next base: position 53,439,245 of record NC_064307.1, read on the forward strand.
CCTAAATATAAGATTATGGAATTCTTCCAAATGCACTGCCGTTATGGCTTTATGTCAACTTTAGTAAGATGAAGAAGGTTAATTAACTTAAATATTTGAAGTTAATGATTTGAAGCAACTCAATATCGCTTGATAAATGAGTATATACAAGAAAATCGATTTTATACCTAAATATAAGATTATGGAATTCTTCCAAATGCACTGCCGTTATGGCTTTATGTCAACTTTAGTAAGATGAAGAAGGTTAATTAACTTAAATATTTTAAGTTAATGATTTGAAGCAACTCAATATCGATTGATAAATGAGTATATACCAGAAAATCGATTTTATACCTAAATATAAGATTATGGAATTCTTCCAAATGCACTGCCTTTATGGCTTTATGTCAACTTAAGTAAGATGAAGAAGGTTAATTAACTTATATACGTTTAATTTATGATTTGAAGCAACTCAATATGGATTGATAAATGTGTATGTACAAGAAAATCGATTTTATACCTAAATATAAAATTATGGAATTCTTCCAAATGCACTGCCGTTATGGCTTTATGTCAACTTTAGTAAAATGAAGAAGGTTAATTAACTTAAATATGTTAAATTAATGATTTGAAGCAACTCAATATCGATTGATAAATGTGTATATACAAGAAAATCGATTTAATACCTAAATATAAGATTATGGAATTCTTTCAAATATACTGCCGTTATGGCTTTATGTCAACTTTAGTAATATCAAGAAGGTTAATTAACTTAAATATGTTAAATTAATGATTTGAAGCAACTCAATATCGATTGATAAATGTGTATATACAAGAAAATCGATTTTATACCTAAATACAATATAAGGTTACGAAATTCTTCCAAATGCACTGCCGTTATGGCTTTATGTCAACTTTAGTAAAATGAAGAAGGTTAATTAACTTAAATATCTGTGGGCATTTGACAAAACAACCTCTATCAAAAAAGCAAATTTTACAGGAGAGCGAAAAAACATGTTTAAAGCTTTGCAGTAGAAATACCTCTTACTATTAAAGGACGAAGTCAATTTAAACTGGATGCAGATCAATAAAGACACGTTTTCCAATCAATTGATTTAAATTAAATACTTTACTTTTCTAGATAAATATAAATCAAATAAATAAGACTTATTGTCAAATGCTTTTTCTTACTGAAAATGAACTTATCTCATACAAGCTGTTTTGTCAAATTTGATTTGTGCAAAAAAAATCCTTTTTTTTATCTTATCTTGACTTGAAAAGCATTTCTTTTTAGATATGCATTTGACAAAAGAACTTCAATCGAAAGAAGTTATTTTGTCAAACGCCAATTTCTGATTTTACTCAGACGATATATAGAGACAAGCTTTTTTGATAAATGTACGTTATGATTTTACGTTTGAAATTGCAACTTATTCGAGACAAGCTCTTTTGTCACCCCGAAAATTTGAAAAATTACGAAAGAAGTTGTTTTGATGACTCCATAATTTTTGAACTAACGGTCCTAGGACAATGGCGATAAGACAGAAAAACGCGCCTTGAAAATTCATACATATGATAAAAATCCTGGAAAATTGTCTTATTTCGAGAGAAGTTGTTTTGTCAAATGTCCACAGATATGTTAAATTAATGATTTGAAGCAACTCAATATCGATTGATAAATGTATATATACAAGAAAATCGATTATATACCTAAACACAATATAAGATTACGGAATTCTTCCAAATGCACTGCCGTTATGGCTTTATGTCAACTTTAGTAAAATGAAGAAGGTTAAATAACTTAAATACATTAAATTAATGATTTGAAGCAACTCAATATCGATTGATAAATGTGTATATACAAGAAAATCGATTTTGTACCTAAATACAATATAAGATTACGGAATTCTTCCAAATGCACTGCCGTTATGGCTTTATGTAAACTTTAGTAAAATGAAGAAGGTTAATTAAATTAAATATGTTAAATTAATGATTTGAAGCAACTCAATATCGATTGATAAATGTATATATACAAGAAAATCGATTTTATACCTAAATACAATATAAGATTACGGAATTCTTCCAAATGCACTGCCGTTATGGCTTTATGTAAACTTTAGTAAAATGAAGAAGGTTAATTAAATTAAATATGTTAAATTAATGATTTGAAGCAACTCAATATCGATTGATAAATGTATATATACAAGAAAATCGATTTTGTACCTAAATACAATATAAGATTACGGAATTCTTCCAAATGCACTGCCGTTATGTCTTTATGTCAACTTTAGTGAGATGAAGAAGGTTAATTAACTTAAATATGTTAAATTAATGATTTGAAGCAACTCAATATCGATTGATAAATGTATATATACAAGAAAATCGATTTTATACCTAAATGCAATATAAGATTATGGAAATCTTCCAAATGCACTGCCGTTATGGCTTTATGTAAACTTTAGTAAAATGAAGAAGGTTAATTAAATTAAATATCTTAAATTAATGATTTGAAGCAACTCAATATCGATTGATAAATGTATATATATAAGAAAATCGATTTTATACCTAAATGCAATATAAGATTATGGAATTCTTCCAAATACACTGCCGTTATGGCTTTATGTAAACTTTAGTAAAATGAAGAAGGTTAATTAACTTAAATATGTTAAATTAATGATTTGAAGCAACTCAATATCGATTGATAAATGTGTATATACAAGAAAATCGACTTTATACATAAATATAAGATTGTGGAATTTTTGCAAATTCGCTGCCGTTACGGCTTTATGTCAACTTTAGTAAGATGAAGAAGGTTAAATAACTTAAATACATTAAATTAATGATTTGAAGCAACTCAATATCGATTGATAAATGTGTATATACAAGAAAATCGATTTTATACCTAATTATAAGATTGTGGAATTCTTCCAAATGCACTGCCGTTATGACTTTATGTCAACTTTAGTAAAATGAAGAAGGTTAACAAACTTAAATATGTTAAATTAATGATTTGAAGCAACTCAATATCGACTGCTAAATGTGTATATACAAGAAAATCGATTTTATACATGTAGGGGTGGATTCGTGTTTATTTTCAAAAAATAGGGTTTATCAGCTGATTTTACAAAAGTGTCTTATTTTAATTGTATCTTATTTTAATTTTACACAAAACTGACTGTATTCGATTTCACATCTGTATCTTATTTTAATTTTACACAAAACTGATTTTACAACTGTCTCTTATTTTTAATTTTACATAAAACTGATTTTACAACTGTCTCTTATTTTTTGCCAAATACTCGCATGATGCTCGTCCACGTCTCGACTGACTGTCGTTTCTCGAGTCTTCGTTACTCGTTGTCTATTTGAGTCAGTGTTGCATGTCACCGTCCATACGCTCGCCCACTTCTGGTCTGTCCTTTATGCGTTCCCACACTCGGCCGTTCTGACCTTCGTTCGTCCTCGAACGACGTGCACCATTTTTTCATGAACTCGGCAACTGTTGTTGTTCGATACGGTCCTTCGTGTTCGCCTACTTTTTCGACATCATACCTACCATGATTCAATTTCTTAACGATTTTGTACGGTCCTAAAAACTTTTTCTTAACCTTTAATGCGGGCCCATATTGCGTACGCTTTATAGCTACTTACTAACTCATTTTCTTCATACGTTTGTTCGGCTTTTCTTGTTGCATTAAAAATTTTCCGATTTTCTTCCTGTATTATTTTAATATTTTTCCTAGCCATCTCTCTAACCTGGTCGCGTTCTGTTTCTAGCTCTTTGATTACCTCATTTTCAATATATTCGTTCAAGTCTATCTGCTTTTCCACACGCATGTCAAGCCCTGTTAACAGCTTGAATGGGGACACCTTTGTGCTACGAGAGCGATCAGATGAAGGTTGCGGACAATTATCAAACCCATTCCCACCAGAATTATTATTTTTTGGAAAGCTACTACCCTCACTACCGCCGTCGCCAAAACCACCATTGTTCATTCCCCTATTTGATGACATCCCACCGTAACCACATGGATTACCTCCTGACATACCAATATAATTGTTGCTCTGTTGCATGCCACCGTAGCCATCGTTCATGCCACCTGCTTGTGGCATACCACCATCACCACCATTATTCATCTTCATACCCCCACCACGTTGCGTTAATGACATCATATTTTCACTACCACTACTTCCACCTTGATTCCAATTATTCGGTGCATTTACGCCCCAAGAGTCTAAACCCCCACCACCTCCACTTCCATTCGGTCCCATAGATGGACCTCCATAATTATTTATGCGTCCGCCATCGCCGCAACTACCTCCTAATCTCCCTCTACTGTATCCAGGTGATGAGTTGTTTTTACCCCTCACCAACTGACCCAATAAATCGGCCAAAGCCCTTTCGTTTGATTTATAATTGTTTATCAATTCCTGAATAACTACGTCGTTACTATATTCCCCTGCACTCAAACATAGCTCCTGAAACTCTTTTAATAACTCTACCCTTTTTTCTTTGCGGTTTTCTTCCACCTCTTGTTCAACATTACTCCTCTCTATAAATTCTGCACCTTCTGGCTTTATATTAATATTGACTTTATCTAATACTGATGTGCCTATGAATACTGAATATGGAATAGCGGTTTCGCTGGTGATGTGGAACTTTTGTAAGAATTTCAAACCATCAACCTCCAATTCTGCAACAACACTACCATATGTTGAAAATTCTTCCGCGCCCGCGCCATATAAAGTTCGCTTATCATCGCCTACTTCACCATCAAATTTAATTTTTTTGAAAACATCGCTCCGTATTAAACACAAACAACACCCAGTATCAACTAATGCATCAACTTTTAGTCCTCCTACTTTCACTATTTTTAGTGGTAAACTTGTTTTTGATTTGTCAATATTCACAACATTAATTTTATCTGATTCTTTCTTTACTTCTATACCTGGAGTACCATTGCATTCAAAAGACTTGTGTCCTATACCATTACATTTGAAACATTTGGTTTGTTGACTGCTGCAGTCTCGAATGAGATGTGTGGAGCTTCCACACCTAAAACACGATTTTGAGACTTTCTGATTATAAGTTGTATTTACGACTTTCTGTGTTGACTTCTCTGCTTTACTATGGATTTTTTCGTAAACTTTTATCTTATCTTTTAACTCACTGATTGTTTTTGCTTCGTACAGAACCGCTTTGTTTAATTTCGTATCTATTATACCCTCTATGAAATATGATATTAAACTTTTCGTATCGATATTTACTGGTTTTCCAATTTCTGTAAGAACATACAAATACTCGCGAAACGTTTCGTTTATCCTCTTCTTACGACTTCTCAACTGACTATGCACTTCTGACGACGAC